>NC_039484.1:8432750-8693128 GCF_003590095.1 Trichoplusia ni | reverse complement strand
ATCACATAAAGAAAAATAATCAAAATACAGATGAATTGAATTTTGTTAATACGTACTTAAATATATCAACTTCACTGTAATGTTTAGGAAATGGATGCACAATGCACACACACAATTCCGTGACAAAAGTTACTTACACTAAAGGCGGAGTTTTTCATTAACTTCCGATAGTGCATCCGTGTCTCAGTTTAGTTTCACTTCTCGCTCTCGAGTGTGTTACTGTTTCAGACTGTGGTCTGGCTCTTTTAGATATAATCTCTTAACATTTTGCTAGTAGCCGTGAATAGATACGGCATTTTTATTTGATTGAAAAAAATGTTCCAAAAAATGTTAATGGCTTAATGCTGGGATCAAAATATCTCTATACATAGCTTACCGAGGGTTTACAATCTCATGTAGTTTATAATATATATTTGAATCAAGGTTTTCTTATTGTGTTGTTGTTGTCCTAAACCATTCACGCAGAGATACACCAGTGATCCGCAACTTCGGTCAAATACTCAGATGAAAATTTTAAATGCTTTTTGCTTAGTACTTCATTTTAATTCCATTATAATAAATTTGCTGTAATAAATACAAACATTGTTGTTCAGATTTGCTAAAACTATAGGGCAATTTGGTTTATGCCTTGTGTAAAACGCACTTAGCATTACACGGTAATGCATTGTTTTCAAATAAACCAAAAACCAAAATCTACTTTTCACGTTGGACGTACTGAATGGATATTTTATACATCAATTATTCGTATGAAAACATTATTGCTGTGGATTCAAATTTGCTTTTACGTAATTCCAGTGCAAAATATTAGCTTACGAAAATGTCTGGTTTCAAATAATGAAGGCTCATAATATTCACGTACTTATAAGTAGGTATTAGATTCTCTATTTACTTTTTATATATCTTCAGTTTATCTGTATTATTAACATCTACAAGTCCACATTGATAATTATAATCAGTCTATATGGTTCAATATACGGTGGCATAATCATAATGTATAGAGCTAGCAAATCAATGCTATTTTCTGCATACAAGAAGATTCGAACCAACATGTAGATTAATTTCTAATGACGCTAATTACTCGACAGAAAAAAAAAACAAAATTCCACACAAAGCAAAAAGAGCAGGCCATTAAAAAAGCTTCGAAATTTAAACTGCGGTATTTCTTTATCCAACCTCAGATGACAGGGGCTAGTGTAAATAAATCAGTCATTTTTAATTAAAGTGTTAAGGTGTTATTTATGTTTGGAAAGGAAGGGTAATTAGTGCCCGCTGTCCCCTCGAGTGATTTACGAAGAAAAATGTCAACACAAAAAGTGTAAACAAAGAGGATTGTACTAATTACCCTAGGCTACTCCAAGTAGGTCTTAGGTTGAAACGCAGAGGGGAGTGAAGGCATTAGTGTTGATGAAGAAAAATTTAAATTGAGGTGACGTAATAGGTTATGGAAATTTAAAAGTAGAACTTTTAAATGTAATTAAAATGCTTAAATATTTTGCGTAATAAATTTTCCTTACCTAAGATATAGTTTGAACACAGCTTGCATAGTACCTATAGTAATATTTTTTATTATTTTTAACTCCCGTCGCAAAAGAGGCTGTGGCGTCATAGATCCTGAACGGGTCAATCGATTTTAATTCAGTTTGTTTTCTATTAAAGGTGAACTATTTGCGAGTGGCAACGTAAATGAAAGCGCACTGAAATAAATATTGACGTATAAATCCGACGAATAAACCGAGACTTCTTCGTTTGATAATCAATTTGGTGGTGGGAAAATAGAATATGAAAATCCGATTGACAAGTGGAGATTACTCTCTATTTCATCTTTGCAATTTTGCTAAGATATTTTGTCATGTGACTATTGCCAGGGACTTTTCTTTTTTTTGAATTTTTTTTGCATTATGTAGGCATTGGTTTAATAAATATCTACATTTTTGTCAGAATTAAAATTATTACATATTTATTTTCAAATCCATAATATATTTGCGAACACTTAACAAAATGATGAATGGGGAATATGCATGATTTTTTTTTTATTTTTTATATGTTTCTACTAGTTATTACATTACCAAACATACAATATCACGTCCAAAATATAAACTATTATGCAAAAAACTAAAATATTAAATCGCGATCAATTTAAACGCGGCCATTTTGGCGCGCTTGCTCGTGACGTCACCATTACACGAGTTCGATGTCAACAGCAAAGTGATTGGTTTACAAAATTACCAAAAAATAAATAAAGTGAGTGAATTCGACTTAATTACCATGGAAAAGCACAAAAAACCATATTATAATAAATATTGTGTCGTTCCTATGTGTCCAAATAATATCAACACTGCACCTGACAAAGTGTAATTCCTTATGCCGAAAGGTGAAAATCTAAGGAAAAAGTGGTGCAAGGCGATGAGAAGAGACATGTATCGTGTTTGAGCTGTTTATACTGTTGTGAAGATCATTTCAATGTAAGTAAGGATATCAAAAAGTAAAATACATATACAAATCATTCTTACTTTTACCTACCTACTTGTTTTGTTTACATTTGATTTTCGGAAGATTATCCGACTGCGCTTTTACGAAACCGGTTTCAGTCATTCTCTAAGTCCTTCTTCACAATTAATTAATATTTTGAACACATAAAACTATTAACTTAAGATAAAAAACAGCGACACAATACAATAACAATTATTCCTCCAAAAAGAAACCATACAAATAGCTTGTTGACAGCAGACGTCTCGTGTAAAACTGACGTCACGTTTTGTTCCACCAATAGTGTTGCGTTTCGAAAATTTGCGCGGTAATTTCAAAACAGCCACTTTTTGATGATTAAATTTCATTATTAAATTAAAATAAATTCTAAAAATAATTGTATAGTGTGTTTTCAGTAGCAATAAATATTACAAAAAAAAATATTTTGTCCATATTTAAGTCACGTGCATATTCCCCATTGGCACAATTTAATATTGTTGTGGTACATCGTCGAGAGTTTCAATTGGTTTAGTTATTGAATGCTGTTTCCAGTATTTACGTTCATTAACCGCAGAATATTCAAAATCAGGCTCATAATACCCGCAAACCGCGTCAATGCAATTCGTGGATGACTAAATGTTGTTGCGGACGAATCATTATTTATACGGTAATAACAGACACTAAATTATGACTAGATAATCTGAAAATACATATAAGCTTATTGTGTGGTATTTATTTTAATTGTTCCGCAAGGTAACATACCGTGTTTCTGTGCTTTTTGTTACCAGCTAGAAAAAAGTGTGTAATGAAAAGATTTTTTTTATTCCGTAACGACCTTTATGTCTATTGCAGTCGATTTATGGGGTAGTGTCTGTACGACAACGCTTTTGGTGACTAAACAGACCGATGCGAGAGCGACATCTTACCACAGGCTTGACATGAGAAGTCAGTGGCGATTGGTGTTGAACCACATTCATGTCTTTCTAGCACTTATCACTTCGTTTGTAAATGCTGGTTAACCAGTAATTGGCGACTGTGTAAATCTTAGACATAATTATTAATATACATAAGCATTACTGTACACAGAAGCTGTTGGTAAACCTATATAAATAAATAAATGTCTTCTCTGTCTCCTGTCAGCAAGCACGCCCAACTTGCTTGCCGAAGACTGGTATTTAACGATTTTTTTTATTATACCCATGATTAAAATTAAGAAATATATATTGTGGTCATGTTGAAAGTAGTAGTATTGCATTTGTGGATAGGGCGCATTTCATGGTATATCGCGGAGTCTCTTTAAAATATGGTGAGAAATTCTCAGGTAACAAGAGGCTTTCCTTCACATAGTTAATTTCAATAGATTCAAAGCCAGGTTATATCCAAGCTGATTTTCTATACAAAAATTTTAACACATATCATTTCAAATATAATTTTTGTAATTGCAAATCGTAAATTCTTTGTTTTACCTGTTTCAAAAATAAACTGCACTCTGTTACTTCTGTCTGTGTTTACCGGTAAACACAGACACGTTTAATTTACGACGAGTTTCGTTTACCGGAAAATGTTACCTTTAAAAGCTATTATTGACACCTGCAGGCCATTCAGTTAGAAAGCCTATAAATTCGACAAATAGCCGTTTATGTGTGGGAACTGACAGCTGCACCGCCTCTCCGTATTCAGCGGTTACCTTTACTGATTTTTGCGGGTATTCTTGTTACTAAGAACAATTGATGTTTTGTAAAAAATCTCTTACTTGCTATACAAAACATCTGAAGGCTTAGCCGGCAGGCGCCTCTGTTTGCGATTACGTGACGTCATTCCTCTCAGTTAATTCATATCACCTGCGCTGAATACTAAGCAAGCCTGGAGCTGTTTTTCTTTACGACTTACATTATTATGTATTAAGGCTGTATACTGCTGCGTAACTTATTAAACTTGTGACCTTCTTATGATGTTAATTTTAGTAACTGTGTGTGTTGTTGTTTCATTTCAAGTTTCTGTAATGTTAAATACATTTAAATATTCAAGGCAATTATTACGAAGTACCAAGATTAGAGGGATATCTATCAAAAATAAAGGAAACCTGAGTTCAGTAAAAACGTACCTATGTTAAAATAAATTCATAAATAAGTTAAAGATACATGCAAACATTTAAAATTGTAAAGCACGGTTTAGTTTCGGACGCGTCTGGAGTCCTGGAGTTTGACATTAAGAGACTAGTCGGGCGATATATCGACACTCTGTACAGTCTTTATCATGGTCTAAGAACCTAGAAATAAATTTTCCTCTCGAGACGTAAGGCAAGGCGCGCCGGCCGCCACAAAGTCCGCCGCCTACAATGTTCGGGCGGGACAAAAGGTGTAAAGTGAGGTGCATAGTCGCTGTACAATACCCCCATTATACCAGATAATGGACGCTGAAGCATCTCAGAATATGCTATTGTTGAACGTGTTACCGTTAATATTGCATGGATTCTCATCCTTTGGTATTGAAACTCGAACTCAGAATGAATTTTAGATTGTTTGAAGGTTTCTTTTAAGTTTGATTAATAGTAAGTCTGCCTGGAACAAGCATTGCCTGCTACGATTGTGTTTGTATAAATCCCCAACGACGCGACACCAGGATAAAATTATTTAGTTAAGTAAAAAATATTGGGTTCAATTCAATTCAATTCAATTCAAAGTCTTTATTTCTCTTATATTACATTACATTTCTAAATTACATGCCCCGCAAAACCGTTCCGTATGCTTAACCGTATCATTCTTGCTGTTGTTAAAAGTAGGTACGTAACTAAAGACGAAAGTCTATGTCGCTGCCGCAGGTTGTTAAACAAAATAATTAAATTGTTAATAGATTTTGTTCAAGTCAATTATATCATGATGATATGATGATCTCCGTAAAAGTGCATGCTATAATTAGATGTACGCTATAATAACAATGTACTTAGATAAGGGTGTAATTGTGAAATACACGTGAAGTTGAAAGCAGCCATCAATAAATTATAGCACACAAAAACGTCCTCAAAACACGAACACATTTAATTTTCAAATGAAAAATTTAACCATCGTGTATGCCACAACACTAGCGAGCAATATTTATTGTGTTACATTTTTATGTAAATTATGTATTATTATCCTTTTACGTGACGTAATAAAAAGTAAAACGACATTATTTTCCTGGATATTCGTGAAATTGTAAATGTAAAGAGTCCTGCAAGCACGTTGCTCGGAGTAAACCACGACGCGAGCCGGAAAGCGCCTCGCCGTACATTCGGCAATAAAAACAAAAATATGTACCACTCTACAATAGGATTCCATAGAACTTACCTTAGTTCTGTAAATGTGAAATGCATTTAAATATTTTTGGACATCACCTTGTAATATTATACTAGTATTCCACATTAGAAGCTTTAACGACTAAAGCATTTTACTTCTTAGTTCTGTACTAGCATACCAAATACTCCATGTTATTAAAAATCTAGTTGTGAAGAATTCTTATTTTGGCCTCACGGAACATACAACATTTATAAAAAAATATATATAGCTTCGTATCAAATCACTTTCTTTTCCGATCTGCACGCAACATACCAAGAAGTTTCTAATTTAAAAGTATTGTTGAATACCTACTATTTTTTAATCTGTGGAGCGGAGTTAAGTGTCATTACTGTTTAAGGTTATTTTGTATTATTTTACAATTAAATGTTCTTAAAACTTAATTTTGTGGTACATTGATACCGTTATAGTCATTTTTAAATTAATAGAGTTGTGATCTACAAAATTTGTATGAACGTGTGTTTATAAATATGACTTCACGTATAACGTGTTTCGCGCTTCATAACGTTTTCGGCTATACGCTAAAGCAAGGCGTTGTGTTGGTTGGATTTTGTTCCCTAGTAAGTAAATAATACAGTTTTAATTATAATGGTGTATCAACTGTTCAATTCAGTTTATTTTGGCGCCATGTAAACGTAGACACTTTTTTCTGTGTCATACCTTAATGTAAACGCAGATACTGACTATCAGACCTCTACAAACATTATGTCGGTACAATACACACATCCCACATTATATATTGATATTATGAAGGCGTTAGGTTTGTGACTTTACAGAGCTTTATCTCGGCAACTTTTGAACGGGTCTTGGATTTTTTACCAATAGAAAGAGACTTTATTTGTGGGCGCTATTGGTACCGGTCAATGAAGTTGGCATAATAATATGTTATTAATTAAACTATTTCAGTTAATATCCGTGATAACACTGCTCGCGTCGTTAATAGCCCTATGTATCATGGCGGCTACAGAGAGGCAATATAATGCTGACCCATTAAATGCCATCGATATGATATTTGCACTATTCTGCACGAGTACGTCCATGTACCAGATTGGCCTGGCTATCATGCTGTTATGGTATACTGTGTGGGTAAATATATCCCTCTATTTGATATGTACAACGTAGTTTAGTGTACTTTAGTCATGAGCGATTGATTGACCCAAAGATCATTCACTTGTCATAACTCTTGGCATAGGTTAAATTCTCTGGTATTTACATCAACTACGATTATGTACACGGTTATCATCAGCGTTCGCTAAAAAACAATTTCTTACCCCCGATATTTAAAAAGTCATATTTACCGTGGCATCGGGAGAGCTCCAACTTTTCCAAATAGACTAAACGTTGTCCTACATATTTATCGTAGCTCCCAAAGAGTTTCGAAAAATAGTCCCTAAGCCTGAACTGACGAAAGTATTATGCAAAAACGTACCGTACCGTATGTATCGTTTTTTTATTGTTTAATTTTGAACCTTATTCCATAGCACAAAGGTGTGCCTTTCTTCCTGACGCTGTGGTACGGCTCCCACTTGTCGATCTTGCCGCTCTACTGCTTCATGTTCACTGCGAGGAGTCTCATTTGTTTCAATGCTGGATACCCCGTGTCCGGAATGATGACAATATTTTTCGGAATAGCTTTTAAAGGTAAGAAATTATAAAAGAACTGCCTGAAATGTTAAATTAGCCGTTACAAATTGATTTAATAGAAGGAAGGCCTTGGTTAAGAAGTGGATAAAAACCTTTACAAGTTAGCATGGTTAATAAACATGAGGGATGTTAACGATATGATGACGATGATCAGACAATTATAAACGATGAAATCCAAAAAATTATAATATCCCAATGAAGCAAGTAAGGTCCGGAATGAAACACAATCTGTTTATTTATGGTAAAGGCAATTGCCCAGCTGTAGGATGTTTACAAGGGTGGTATATGTTTAAATATTTTACAAAATAATAATATTTGTGCTTCATACACGAGAGGTTATGTCGGTAGTGTTCGCTCCTACGCTTCCCCAAAGCCGCTCGCTAGACATTCAAGTGCGCTAGTTAGTGTTCGCAGAGCGCGCTGCCCGCGGTAGCCATTGTTTTGAATTAGTCGCGCGTAATGGACACGCGGTTTTATGTAACGCGTTGTTTCATAAACTCTTTTTCCTATCCGTTGCATATTGTGTAAAGTTATTATTTTAGTAAATGTTGTTATTAAAATTCATGTTTTATAGACTGATGTGTTTTATCTTTTTTCAATTAAATCTAAAGCTCAGTGAAAAAAGCTAAAATGTAACTGTTTGTCTAGTTCTACTACCTGTTTAGAATAGGAAAATATAGGAGATAGAGACACATGGTGTAAAAAAAAATAAAAAAATATCTGCCAATGTTGATGGCGTTGTTGTGAAAGCGAGACGCCGTTATACTCTGTCTCTCTTAAGCAATCGCAATACTCTTCTTGACTTTAGAAGTTATGGTACAAGCACAGATGAAATAACATAAATTATTCTTTTCAGGGATATACATTTACTTCGCTGTAATCGTCAACAGCTACATAAATTCACTTGAACCTAACGTTATTTTTTTTTAGTGATGCCACTCTTAGGAGATGTTCTATATTTGCAAATAGTAGCACCAAATATTATGTCAAATCTTTTTATTTTGAAAAAGATAACTTTTCAAAGAGAAAGTATCGGCTTGGAATTGGAGGTTTAATGCAACTTTTTATGATTTTAATTTGCTACTTATATTTACAATTATTTTATACTTTACAAACAAATTGTTTAATATTGTAAATACGGAAATAATTTTATAGATCTTTGAAAGAATAAATCAATCATTACCTTTAAAATATTTCTTTGAAATTCAAGCGATGATAAACCTAATTATAACATTCAACTGTTAATGAAGACGATCTCAATTTATTTAACGGAGGAATAGAACAGAATTCGTTTATTAATTGAGCAAATACTTAGTTTAAAACCCTCTCTGTAAACTCAAGTTAAAAGTCGCGGAGTGATCAAAGAAGTAAATTAATTGCTTAATCTTTTGCTTACGAGATTATGTAGATTGAAACAGGGAAAAATTGGACGACATTTTTTTTCAACACTGGGCTTAGTTGCTAATTTTTTTGATGACAAATATAAATGGGTGTGAGTGAGAGATTAAGTTTGTATTTTTAGTAAAGTAGTTTGTTTGTTTGTTTGAACGCGCTTATCAGAGGAACTACTGGTTCGATTTGAAAAATTCTTTTTGCGTTGAATAGACCATTTATCAAGGAAGGCTATAGGCTATATAACATCACGCTGCGACTAAAAGGAGCGAAGATACAATGAAATATGTGGAAAAAACGGGAAAAATTCTAACCACGTGGACGAAGTCGCGGGCAACAGCTAGTACTCAATATATTTATTGCACTCCATATGTAGAAAAGTTGTTACATAATATTAGTCTAGTACACTATGCACCCTGTAGGGCTCGGCATGTTTTATGAGGCGTTTGTCCCCGCGTGGTTCCACACAGCACTCAGGTATGCAATTTTGATATAATACGAGTAAATAGTACCTAATATTTATGCGTAAATAATATAAGAAAATGAAGCTAAGCCAACATCGAAACGTTTCTAAACCTATAAGAATAGTCCGGTGAAGTCTTAAAGCATCACGTACGGCAATAAGTTGTGTTGTGTAGTAACCTTAGTGCGGGCCCGTGTTTGGCAGTCGCACTATCGAGCTGTGCCAAACGTGTAATTAACTTTAATATGCGCTTTATGTCTCAAACATATTATATTAGTAAGAGATACAATCAAATTTGAGTCAGAAAAAAACATGTTGTTCAGGATTTCTATTCTATAGGAAACAATTTAATTGGTAATATATATAAATCTCGTGTCACAATGTTTGTTCTCAATGGACTCCTAAACCACTTAACCGATTATAATAAAATTCGCACACCATGTGCAGTTCGATCCAACTTGAGAGATAGGATAGTTTAAATCTCAAGTTATAAAAGTCTCAAGTTATAGTCGCAATTTCTTCTAACCACGCGGACGAAGTCGCGGGCAACAGCTAGTATCCTATATATTTCGCTACTAGATATTGAATAATAACAGATTGTGTCTGGAGATTATGATCTGTAATAATAGAATATTGAAAAGCCCCGATAATGTGTTTATGAAAGTCATATCGGTATATTCAGTCGTTTTATACAAACATATTGAGCTATTTTCATACATACAGGCTTTATTTGAATTCAGTGATTCCGGAAGCTGCAAATAATACAAAACGAGTATGCTAACATTTAGAGCTTAGGAAAAATCTAAACAGAAGCTAAAAGTAAATGATGAAGATAAATGTTGAACGGAGTTTTATTCATTATGTATCGATTTCTAAGTACGAATATCAATGAAAACGAATGAATAGGAAAAGGGTTTGTATGCTTAGAAAATCTCAATTAATTCCAATGTAATGGACTTTCGAACCTCTCACTGTCCGCCACTCAAGTCGGCTTTCAATTAAAAGTTAGAACGTGTGACCCAAAAAAAAAACGAGGACGGGTTTGTATTGGAAATTGCCAATTTTCCTAAGTTTATTTTGTTCATGTTTAGTTCTACCAACCAGTTAAACGACAGCCTTCCGTTTTTGTAAAATGTAACTGTGTTAAATGCTGTAAAGAGTACAGTCACAGAATATTGGATTACTTTACCTTAAGGCATTATAACCCTTAGTGCGCGAACACAACAGTGCAATTTCGTCCACGCCATAATCGTAAATCGCGTGATGTTTCACAGCTGCAGTGCTAAATTTCAAAGCGAGGTGTAATCAACGTTAGTACGCTGAAATCTTGAGGCGTGCGTATTTGGTTGCGACGTTCTATCTTAGCTCAATGCATCAGCCGCAAGCAATTAAGATGGGCCGCGGAATGCGCGAGAGCGGGATTATTCAAGTTATCATTTATTAAAATATCAAAAATGTATTTGAAAGTTAAAAACCATAACCCAAGAAATTCTGTTTACGTTGTTGATTTCTCGATACTAAATTTTTTTTGTGTAGGATGTTGTATAGTTTGTTATATAAATAGATTTTCGTTATCAACACCACTCCATCGTACAATATTTATTTCGAAAAAAAAGTATAAATGTGGAAAAAAAACAAGTTCATACATAAATAACCAGGAACTTACTTCGTCACATAAATTCTATCAAAGTGTGAACTACTTAATCTGGTCAGATAGGCCGGAATAAAACTATGTCGGCAATTTGTGGTGAGTACATAAAAACCTCTTAAACTTAATTCTCCAGTAAAACGTGTACACGTCACAGATTGGACGTTTCCCTTATGACGTCATTACCGTTACGTTAGTAGATGCTTGTAGCTCGGCGTTACGAGCAATCTAACGCGGATGACGTCATCTAGGGATGCCACTTCATGTTTAGTGAGCTTTGAAATTCATGACTACGAGTCCTGTCGTCAAACATTTATTTTTAAGTTTGTGTACTCTGGCTGTTTACAAGAAATTCTCTATTTCGCAGACTGATTATCAGAATTGTTGTTTTGAAAACAGATGACTAAGCAGGTTTGCTTTCTCTTCGCAGTCAGTACCTATTGTTGAAAATTGTATTAATTATTTATACTAGACTTACTAAACAGACTATTAGTATGTTGATTCTTTTAAATTATTATATTTTAGTTATGTATCAAAGTTATAAATCAACATAATATTAAAATCGCGTGGTAGCCCTAGTTTAAGTTCACGGCGCGTCTGCTCGTGGCTTATTTTAGTATTACGTGTTGTATGTATAACATAGATTGCACAGGGAAATTGGCTAGAGTGATGAAAATTGTTAATTGAGGCACCTAATTATATTATCCACTCTGATAATAATGGATATTGCAAGCTTGAAAACAAAACTCCTTGGAAGAGAAATTGACAATTTTCATCCGTGGCAACTATTTTCGGTTATTGTCTATGTTCAAAACTATTTTTGAGCTTACAAGCAAGTCTGACTTGTGACCTTTTCTAAAATAGTAACTCTATTTCGAATATTGGTATATTCCTTATATCATGTGGGCGTTTCAGGTATAAGAGGGTCAATGTGTGGGTTTCGAATAAATAGCCTTTTATCAAATATAATTGAAGACGCAAGTTTGATGCTCAAACACAAAAGGAGCTCAAATTACAGTTACCCCTTATAGTTTGGAAAAGGGTAGGCGGGAATCATGAAACAGGTGTAAACGATTTTGCACTAGAAAAATAAATATATTTACTAATTCTATGTAGCTCCGACGTCACAATTTAAAAAAAAAAAATAAAAAATAAAAATGTTTTATTGCAGTAACTTGTACAACTTTACATTGAATCTTACAATAGAGACCTCCTTTTAAGTAAAAGATATACCTGTGCTAGGAGGCCCCGCTCTTCAGTAACATATTTTAAAATGATAAAAGTGGTGTACAAGGAAAGATATAAAAAAGGACATGCACTTATATTCTAACTAATACAAAGTTATAAATTACAGGTTTTTGAATTAGAGTTAGATTAAACTTTTTTTTAACATTTTTTTTTTTTTTTTAAAGAAAACGTGTGTGTGTGTGTGAGCGCATGTGCGTGTGTGTGTGTGCGTGTGTGTGTGTGTGTGTGTGTGTGTGTGTGTCTTTGCGCATGTGTGTGGGTGGATGTGTGTTGTGTGTACCTAAATATGTATCAGTGTGTGTGTAATGCATGCGTGCTTCTACAGTTACAGTGGGGATGCTTGCAGCATGTCTTCTATTTCATCATAGGTTTTATCCTTCAGCCACTGAGCTATTGTCTTTTTGCAGTCTTTAGTTGACAAGGGGTAGATATTGAGTAGATCATTGATTTTATTATATAAAATAGCGGACTTTGCATAGTATTGCCTTTTAGCGTAAGTAGTCTTAACATATCCTGTCGGTGCAACGCGATGTTTTCGTCTTCTTTCCGTTAGAAGTGGCTTGTGGGGCAATACTTTGTGTAATTTTATCACAGTATGGAGAATGAATAATTTTCTGACTGATAGTATATTGCTGAGGGAATACAGCTCGTTGGTTGGAAATCTATATGGCTTGGAATACATGACCTTTATTAGAGACCTCTGTGCTCGCTCTAGCTCAATGAACTTCGTCTTCGTTGCTCCACCCCATACGGGTATGCAATAAATCAGAATTGACCGAGCCAAGGAGACATAGATTTCTGTCAGCATTTTTTTAGTCATTACATGTCGTAGGTTTTTAAAAATCCATATCAGTTTCCTGGTACGGGCAATGGTCATATCTGTGTGTACATGCCAGGATAGTCGCTGATCTAATATTACACCTAAATATTTTATGTGAGTCACTTTTTCAATACTTTGACAGGAACAGTTTGTACAAGTCATATCGCAAGAGTGGATTTTGAGTGTTTTGTTAGATCCAGGTTGTGTGTTGTTGTAGATGGTAAATGCAATGTATTTTGTTTTGGAGATGTTTAGCGTTAGGAGATGTGAACTCAACCAGTTTGTAATACTGAACAGACCCCTTTCAGCAGATTTATATACAGATTCCCATGTATCGCCACAGAAAGCAATGGCCGTGTCGTCTGCATATGAGAAGACACGGCCATTTTTCGGCACCATATTACAAAGCTGGTTTATGTAAATTGAGAAAAGAGTCGGTCCTAATACGCTGCCCTGTGGGACGCCGTAAGTCACGTATGTCTCGTCACTAATATATTCGCCTACCTTAACTCTTTGTCTACGATCTCGAAGGTAATCCGTTAATAAAGCTAACGGACTCCCTCTTATGCCGACATTTTCCATACTACGCACAAGGATGGGGACAGAAACGGTATCAAAGGCCTTTTTCAGATCAAGGAATACGGTTAAACATTTTTTTCCTGAGTCTACCAGTTTAGTTATATGAGTGGTCAATGCTGTCACTGCGTCTTCAGTCGATAATTTATGTCTGAAACCGTATTGAGCATTTGATATGATATTATATTTATGTGTGTAACTATGTAGTCTGACGTTAATGAGCTTTTCAATGATTTTAGATATGGCCGGCAGGACAGATATAGGCCTGTAATTGTTTATGTCGTCTCTGCCTCCACCCTTGTGCACCGGTGTAATTATGGCTTGCTTCAACACAGATGGAAATTTACCTTCGTTAAAACATAAGTTAGCAAGATGTGTTATCAGTGGTACGACTAATTCATGGGCGGTTTTTAAGAATTTAGTTGAGATATTATCCCAACCTGGAGCGCTGTCTGATTTAAGACTCATTAGGACATCATAGACTTCAGTAGGATCGGTTTCAAGAAGCACGAAGGAGGAGCTGTGTGAGTGTATCATGGGATCAGGACCGTGAGGAAGTTGCGGTTGGTGTGAGCAAATAATGTTCTCAGCTAGAGTTTTCCCAACATTGGAAAAGAAATCATTTATGTAATCTACCGAAGCCTGAGGGGTAGGTTTTATATCTAATAATTCTGAATTTAAAGCTTTCTTTGGTTTGCGATGAGTTATATTGTTTATTGTGTTCCACATTTGTTTTGTATTCTTATTTGCTTTTTGTAATTGTTCCTTATCATATTTTCTTCTAAGTTTTTTAATTAAATTATTACAGAAATTGCGGTATCTCCTATAGGTGATTTTTAATATAACGTTATGGGGATCAGATCGCAACTTTCTCTGCATATTATTTCTATTTTGTATACATCGTAAAATTCCTAAAGTTATCCAGGGTTTAATGATACGGTTGTTCCTTGGAATTAGTGTAGTAATAGTGTGTTGCTGAAGGCAGTTTTGGAGTTTGTTTATTAATTGTACAGATAACTTAACTGGGTCATTGATAGAAAGTAGTTCGGATATATTACTACTTTTTAATGCTGTTATGGTTTTATCAAAGTCTACTTTAGTTTTAGTTTTAGAACATTTATGAGATTTTATAATATTTGATAATTTAAGGAATATCATAAGATGGTCCGTAATACTGGTATTTAAAACAGCAATAGAGGCAGCTTTTTTGGCAGTGTCAAGTTTTAAGATAAAATGATCCAAACAGTTGCCGCCTCTGGTTGGTAACGAGTGACCCGGTAGCAAGCCATGTGTTGCAAGCATATTTAAATAGTTTAATCTGTTTGTACGCTCATATGTTTGCTCGATAGGTTTAGATATTAGATTGATGTTAATATCGCCTGCTATTACAATGTTTTTGTATGATTTGAGTGAGTCTAAATGGTCATTGAGAGAATCTACGAAAAGGTCAGCATTTGTATTTGAAGGCGATCGGTAAATAGCAAGGATGACAAGATTATGTATTTTTATTTGTAAGCATGATGCATGAGTTAAAATTATTTCTCTTACACTAGCCTTGTGCTCTGACTTAATATACGCTACAACGCCATCGCATTGGTTAATATGATTATTTGTAGTAAAAGAATAGTAGTTTTCGATTTCAGGGATAGGTTTGTTTGTGTCTATTCTGCACTCATTTAAGATTAAAAGATCTACATTAAATTTGAACTGTGTTATAGTAATTAGAAAGTCATCCAAATTAGTATATATGCTCCTAATATTTTGAGATACTATTGTGAAATCAGTTTTGCCTATATTAAATTGTTTTATAAAATCATCAATTTGAAGTTCTTTCGATTGTGCTATCGTTATTTCGTCCAATTCTTGCATTATTATATTAGTACTATCCATGGTAAAATTGAGCTAGCATTCTAGGTTTTAATGCCAAATTGTATATATATACGTATTTTACTCGTCTCGCATTAAGATATACTTTTATACATAGGGAAATATAATTACCATGATTAGTGAATATTATTACTACATTATATGCAACATATGGATTAAAAATAATACCTCGATAAGATTTTACGACCCCGCAGTATGAATGAGTTATGTTGTGTATGCATACATATTGTAAGGATTTTCCTAAGTATATAATTTTATAGCAAAAAGGAAGAGAATTAATAATTTTGTAATGACTTGCAAGCATGCATTCTGTAAATATATAGGTAAATGTTGAGTGTTTTATAAGTGTGTAATTGTTATGCTGAAAGTATTGTTTATGTGTTTGCGTGTGTAGTGACAATATGTGTGTTTTAGGATAATTAGAATTAACATTTTTTAAAAAGTTCGATGAGCAACTTAAAATACTAATAAAAATTAAAGTAAAAAGATATAACATGTAGTGTAAGTAGCCCAACACTAGTCACGGTTCTTGCATTAAGCTTTGTATTTGGGACTCACTCCTGATTAGGTACGTAGGCGATTCGTCTCGCTTCTTAACATAAACTTTACCATAGGCGGTCCAGCAATACTTGAATCCCTTCGATTTGGTGAGGTCGCGTGCCAAGAAGTGAAGTCTTGAGCCTTTCGCTGTGAGCTGTTCAGATACGAATATTGGAACGTCTACGTTATTTTTGAGACCCAAGTGTTTGGCGCTGAGCTTTCCTACATTCCTAGTATTATAAGACTTGCACATTTTAAGTACCTCAGTCTTGAGTATTGTTGAGGATAGTTCTACTATTATAGGGGTATTAGTCATACCTTGCTTCTTCCCTTTCACTCGATAAATGTCACGAATATCCGATTTTGTGATTTCATTGTTTACAGTCTTAGTTAAGCATACTACCATTTCGATAAGGTCTTCCTTAGTTTCTTTCAATTGTTTGGGTACGTTTTTAATCTCAATATTCGATTTTCGGCTACCTCGCTGAAGATCCTCAACTTTTTCTTCTAGGATGGATATGTACTCTTTATCTTTCTTGGCTTGTAACTCCATCTCTTCAATTTTTCTTTTAAACTCTTCATTCTGCAGGCTTATAGCGGCCATAGTATTTTCAATGTTGGCATTTGTGAGCTTTATTTCCATGAGCGTGGGAGTTATTTTTTTAAGTTCCGTCTCTTGAGTTAGCAGCATAGACTTAATTGTAGCTATCATCTCTTCTCTAAAGGCGTCAAAGTCATCTTCTCTTCTTCTTTTGTTAACTCTTTGGGAAATGTAACTCAGAGGTGACTCCAATCTCTCGTCTTGGTTAGCTAAATTTGACTCGGAGTATGACTTGTCCATTTTAGTACTATTTAGTACAATTTAACAATTAAAAAAAAACGACTCCCGCAGTAAGGAGTTTAGCCCTTGTGTCGCAGGGTGTTTAACAAACATACAAACGACGTGCACAAGACACCCAGACTTGTGCACGTTAAATACCTCCTACGCGGGGATTGAACCCGCGACACGTCGCGCTCAGAGGGTTTGGCACGGTGACCTCAACCACTCGGCTATCCGTATTCCTTTAATAGTACACATTACGAACGGACAATTTAATCTTCTTTGTTTCGCTGAGTCTACAAATTTAAGGACAACAATGTTATAGATTTAGGTGTCCAGTGCATTCAACAGTACAATGTTCGAAGCGCATTATTCTCATACATTTGGTATGCACGAATTTTCACATTTGTACACACAGATGGAGCGTTTTGTTTATGCATAAGCCTTTTGCATATTCCACTTGGCAGAACGACATGTGGGCAATTCGGTCGATTTAGACATTCGCCCAAATGTTTGAATAATAAATGATGCGGAAATACACTATGTATTGTGATTGTGATGGTTTTTATGCAATCAACGATACAGTCGCGGGTCCTGTGAGCTGTCCAGTTTCTGTCCAATTTGTTTATCACTATTTTAGGATCTGTTTTTGTCGCGCTTGGAATTAAATCTTTATTAATAAGTCGTATTTTCGTAGTGTTCAGATTATTGGAGTTAGAACGTTATTTGTAATCGTGATTACAATCGTTAAAGTAGTTTCGCTTTCATTTTGTACCATTTGGTGGAATAAAAATGCACTTTCAACCAAACAATGGATTGCATGAAACGATAAAATTTATATCAGTAATTTGAATAGCCGACCGGCCAAAAAATTGTTCAGCTTCATGAATTTTTAGCATCGTAAAATATATGCTATAACTAACACATGTTAGGATTATAGAGATTAATATGCGGACAAACCCGGCTTTACGAGCTAGCGACCATTTCGCTCATGAATTGGTTTGTGCAAAAATTGTTTACGACGTTATCGTTTTGTCGCAAGTGTCAAATAAAATTTACGTTTATTTTACGCGTATTTTTATTTTAACTGCTATTGTCATAAAATTGCAGCGTTCTAGATTACCTGTTTACGTTTTGTATTGTGGGAATATTTTTAGGTGTTTATGTGAACTAAACACACACTATGTGTGTGTGATGATCTGGATTCGTTCTTACCGAACTAGTCACTCGCGATAGCGACCAGTGGAAGAAGAGTGGGGAGGCCTTTGCCTAGCAGTGGGACATTCCAGGCTAGTAATAATAATAATATAATATGTGAACTATGCATTTAGCCTAGGTTTTGAAACCGGATTTTTGTTATGAAGGAGATTCGCTGTTATGTGTAGTCTAGTACGACACCTCGCTTCCACAATGTCAGCAATACTGTTATGTTTCTTTACCAAGGCTTGCGATGCCTAATGCAGACCTGTGTTTCGCGCATGATTTGTAACTTTGTTAAGGAATGAATGCGTATCACGATTATTGTTTTTTCATTTTATTCAATCTAGTCAGGTAGAAAAATACCCTGACTTAAAACAAGCATTCGTTCATCACACAAAGCGTGAATTTAAAATTCGTGGGTTTGGTGTGTTGACCTATACTACTCGGCTAGCCGTGCATTTGATATATGTGACGCTACTTAAGCAGAAACCACTGCGAGTTGAATATTTCTGAAACTAAGTGAGAACTAATAGCATCTAAATCTACTATCAAGCTAAAGACTTGTGAAACCAAGATAAAACAAAGCTAACACACAGAAAGTAATCCTTGCCTTTCAATAAGCTCTCAAAAGCAGCTTCTATGTAATTCAAGCGAACTGTTATCACCAGCTACCGATTCCATTAATCTTGATGAATTTCTCGTGAAACGTCTGACCTCTGGGATAAGCACTACAATATGTATGAATCAATTGCGAGAACGTTCGTATGCCGTCATCACCATTTATAATAGAGCAGGTCGAAGGCCATTATCGAAGATAGGCTTTCCGTGTAAACTGCTGTTTAGGATTTAACTATATAGGTTCGAAAGTAATAAGATTTTCACGAGTTCATATCTATTCTACCAGTTTCTCTGATCCACTTGGAAATTTTGCGGTAGTTCCACAAACGTATTAATTTTATGTTAGGTAAAGAAAACATTGATTGGTTTATTACTTCAGAATTTAAGTATCCATTACAGAAATTAATCGCTTTTCTACGATTAATCTGTAGTTTCCTTTACGTTAAACTAATATACATTAAATTTTATGCAATATACTAATGTATTTATTTTTTCGAAATATTTTAGACTGTAATAATTACTTAGCCTATCAATACAGATTGTGTTATTACCACGATTCATCTCGCCTTCAAACATGATTTAATTGGATCAAATATTCAAATGGAGGCTTCTACAATTTCATGTTCGCTAACTAAAGCATTACCGCTAAATGTTGTTAAGTGATTATTATCTTAGTTGGGGACAGAGGCTCGCTTTACATGCGGAAAGGCCCATGTCATCAAGATTTATGATATACCTTAAACTTAGAGGAGGCGTCGAATAGTTTCGAAGACATCTAATAGATTTATTGCTCCTTCTAAAATAAATACTTATGGTACTTTGACTGTTTTGCTAAACAGACTTAGGTATAGGTTATTTTTTAATAAGCTATTGATGATCAAATGAACAAAATTTCATTTTAGTTATACTGTTCTTTTTTGTTTAGCCGTTATTGCATTGCTTCAATTGTTCCACTATGTCCAGTCTGTTGCTTCTTCCATTCATTTTTTGTGGTATGCATCTAGGACGCCGGGCCTTGTCATTCGGGGCCGTCCTTGTCACCGTTGATTGCTGAAGGGAAAAGTCCATATTTGTTCACTGCTGAATGAAGCCCAGTACGTTATTACTCTGACCCTGAACTATTTTAGTATCCAAATAAATTTAAATTAATTTTGATAAACTGTACGCATATTTGCTTTTGAATAATTAATTTAATACACGTTGGTGTTACGCCTTTCAATATAATTTACAGCAAACTAATTGCTATTACGTGAATTACCATCCATCTATCTAATTCTTGGTAATAGATATGTTATATGCATGGTTTGGTAAGCCGATTATGGCAGAAATTAACAGTGTGTGTCGCATGCGTCCTTATTTGCGTAACTACATAACCTAACAACCAAGATCGGTACATAATTAAAGGACAACAATCAACAATGATAAAGTATAATTGACAATAGAGTTTATTAATTTTACGTTATGCAATAAATTAATGCCTAATGACCACTGAGTAAGACTATACGCTTATCAGTTTTAATTTTAATTTTAGTTTTAAAGATATTAAATCGAGTGACAGTTCAACTTAGAACAGGAATTAAAAATAATCAATTTTCATTTAGATGGGCAGTTCGTATTATTACAGTCGTCAAAGTTTTTTTTTAATAAACTTTGTGTGCGTTTCTGAGGGCATGACGGAATATTTTGTACAAATACAGATTGTGTAACACACAATATATCGAATGATTTACCTCAGATCTTTAGGGATTTAACGTTTCATTATTGAAACAGACTGACGGTACATGTGGACGTAATGTCGGTTCTGGGGCGTTTTTCATTTAATTTCCGCCGTAATGACGTCATAAATTACACACCACTGTTATCTTTTCCCCACTTTTAAAATTAAACTCGCTTTTTTAAAATGTACGTCCGTTTTACGCACTGCATTATGAGTTTTATTATTTATCTTTTGAACTGGAAAAGGTTGAATTAATGTTCATGGCTATTAAGACTTTTAAACACTCGGGCTTAGATAAAGCGATGAGACGGTTGATCGATGCGAAATCGTTCCCTTTTCATAAAATCCGATATTGAACGACATAGCATTTTTTTCAACATGTAGGATATTGACGTTAAAGGTCACTCGCAATATTGCAAGCAAAGTGATGAAAAATTTAAAAAGGTGTCACTATGTTAGGAGGAAAAATGATGTTTGTTACTGAAAGCAAACTCTCTTAATTTCCTTTTTCAATTATAAATTGTAATGTACTCTCTTAAAAACAAACTTTATGAACACATAGAAGATATAGTTTATATTATATTTATTCTATTTATTGATTTTTAAACTTAATTTTAAGGTTATTGTTTCATGATGATGTTTCAATTACCTACATATAAGCTCTTCTACTCTATTACCTAAAACGTAGGACCACAATATCAGTTACTCATACAATTCAATAAGTTTGAGTGTAAGCCGTAACATGTAAGTTTGCTACATAAATCAAAGTTAGTCACCGCGGGGTGCGCCCCACTCGCCTCGCCTATTGGTCACCCTAACGAGATGAAATTACATGAGATAGTACTCACAACCTTATCTTATGGTGATTTCGAAGACGTTATTTATGTTATTGTTTCGATATACGTTTGAATGACATTATTTATGCTATTGCTCTTTTATTGCCTTTTAGGGTATCGTGTAGTCATTTGTTTATTTATTGGTCTTCTAATTTTGTTAGTTTCGTTTAGTATTCGTGTTTCAATTCAGATGATTGTTTACACGACTATGTAGCTGGTTATTGCAGGCGTTTATTGCAGGACTGAAATAATAAATGAGAATGAGAAAGTATGTGTGTGTGTATTTTGTTAAGGATTTACGCCTAATCGGCTGGACCGATTTCGATATAATTTGGTATATAGGTTGTTTACACGCTCAATTAACCCATGGGTAAATAGCCACTTCTTTCATTACTGGAAAAGGCAATGTTTTGCAGCTATAACTGCCATCTCCCTACCAGTCTCTCTACTTGCTACGCCCAACTATCTCATAGTCATTAGAGAAATTGAAGTGTTAAAAAATCTGTGAGAAGAATTGTCATAGAAAAGAAGATTTTTTGTTTGTATTTCATCTGTTTCAGTAGTTTTGCCATAAACTTAGATCAATTTGATTGAATACCGCAAAAATCCGAATGAGGAATATCATAATATTTTCCTTTAAAACATGACAAGTTGATAGGAGCTATAACCAATATTTAGAACGTAACATAATAATCATAACTGAATCACTTCGGCATACTGTTTATACAACAGGAACGGAATTTATTTACCTCAACGTAATTCGTACGGATAAACAAAAATGTTTAAACAAAATAAAAATAAACGGCGGCATTCATCAAATAGTTGAACAGTTGAAGCCGATCTGTGGAATAAATTCAGTCGTTATGGGAGATAATAACTCAATAAAAACTGAAGTACGCAAGGGACCGGATTACGAACAGTATATCAATTCTGTGATGCCAAGTGTGTTTATTTTACCGGGAATACGATCCCGTCGCACATTTACAAGCTTCTATTTTTAACACTCCACAAGTTTGATGGATGTCCGAAAAAGTCTATCCTAACTTTTTCATTTTAATTTCCCTTTGAGTTCACAATTTTTTCGGTACGTGTAATTTCCGTTGCTTTTTTTTACTTATAAAATTTTAGTTGGCTTTTATGTTCATTTTTACTTAGTTTTGCATGAGTTTTATGAACTGCCTGTAACTTTATTATGGAACAAATATTGAGCTTCTGGCCAGCTTTCTCCATACACATGAAATTTTGAATGTTATTCTGTTGTTAGTCTGATTCTCCAGATATATTATAACCGAAGGTCTATCCCTTACGGTATCGGTATAATCCCATTTCCAGTACCTTGCTTAATGAAGATTAACACAATTATGTTTGATATTAATTAAACTGGTTTTAATCTACTTACCAGATTAATTGTGGTTTGCAGATATACCTACTAATTAATACACAGTTATTAACTTTAATTCTAATTATTAGAACGAAGCGACTTCACGATTAGCTGAGTCGATGCGTCACGGGTTCGATCCTTGTGTAGGGCAGGAGTTTTCGCAAATGCTTTTCCTGAGTCTGGGTGTCGTTGCGCACGAGGCTTGAATGTTTGTGAACCCCCTGCGCCACAAGCAGTAAAGCGCACAGTGCGGGACTTGTTTAAAATAAAGAATTTTCCGTTTAGTTATTATATATTAAATTACGGGTGATGAATTAATTGACTATTGACCAAAAGGCAATACTATAAATAAATACATTTTCACAAGCAGTCTTTATGGCAACAACATAAAGTGCAATTTGCAACACAGTTCACTATACACGTGTACACTTATTAAATTTCTAGTTAGTTCGTCTTAGTAAGTTATAACGATCTTTTATAAAGGCGGGAATAGTTGCATTATCTAGCGGTCTTCGTTAATAGCGGCCATTAAACCGGCCAAGGTAATGAAGCGGAGCGAAGTTTAATTAAGTGTACTTTCTTTGCCACACAATGGATGGCCACTGAGGCTGTCACTGACTGAGAAAATGAATGATTGTCATGAAAACTTCAAAGGGTTTGTGTAAAAGTGTTGATACATTAGAGTATTTGTCGATCGCCCTGCGTCTGTTGTCAAGGCAGAGTTTCGTGGTAGACGCTGAGTGAATTGATCCTATGTATTGAATTGACATGTGAAACTCACTTTTCTCGACGAACACAAATGTCTACCAATAGTTTTTCGTCGTTTCCTATTCTAATAGGTATTTATAATATGTTAGGTAATTATTGTCAATTATTTATTTACGTGAAACATTTAGAATAAAATTAGAATATTCCGTTGTTGTTGTGTGATAATGTATATTTGTTAGATAAATTTTATTTTTAATGACTTTATATTTATACCACTGGACTTTTTTTGAAACAAGAAAGTAGCGTTGGTAAAGAGACATAAAAATAGAAATTCTGTAATAAATCGATGCTATGATTTAATGCAATACATTGGCGCAGCGGTAGTAGATTGCAATACCGCAATGCAGCTTGCAAATCAAGTTACTACGAAGCAATTTATCTATTTCTATCTTATGTTATATTTGTTAATCTAGGGCTTACAATTTTTGTCATCTCTTCTGCATACATATTCAAGAAATATCTTAAAGTGAAATAAATAATAGGTTTTTGAAGAAAAACAAGAATCGATTTGCCTATTCACTAAAGTTTTATAAACAATTTTACTTGAAAATAATACAAATTAATTCCAAGTTTTAGTAAATATAAAAAAAACAATACATTTTTAATTTTACGATTTGATCATCATGAGTGAGATGGGTTAAAATCGGGTAAAAAATATCGATCAAAAGAATATGCAGAATTTGTCGCAACGGTTTTCTCAAGAATCGTACCTTGTACCGCGGTAGACGCACGCGGCATTTTTCCACCGCACCAAATTTTACTCAATATAATACGATAAGAAAAATGGCTGACACGCGGCCAAACCGACCGTGGCGGGAATACACATTTATCACAGACAAGCTATGCCGCTGGGTTGCCAGCGATTTGAAAGACGCCTACTTGGAATTCGGGGAAAAATACCATTCTATTTTATTTTAAAATTTGTTTTTTTTTTTGTAAAATGTTTGTCTTTTATTATTCAAAGGTAAATTTTGGTTTTAAAAATCGTGATATCTTTTTGCCCAGCCTAGGATTGCGTTCTACAAAATTGGTCAATAGTTCACAGTTTTCGTTTTGAATTAGGATGGATCGAATTCGGCTTATACAATCTTAGAATCGAATTTTAAAGAGGTCCGTAAACATATTGTTTCGGTTTTAGTTTTAATTCAAAATATAGTTATTGCTGCTTTAAAAGTAATTTATTATAGTGATGACAAAGTTTAAAATTTATTTTTAAATGATTCTAAGTGCAGCTAGCGCGCATAAAAATGCCTCATGATTCAATTTATTGATTGTGCATGCACGTTTATTTTATTTTAAACGATAAAAATATCAACAATAACTATAGTTCAAAATGTTTAAAGTTGAAATAAATTGGATTTAACAAACAACTAGCCACGGTAATATCACAGTTCCATAGTGCAAGCAAGTCACAAAGGAGATTGTTACAGACAACTTTACAAACTCTTGAAAAGATGTCGACTCCTTTGTAGCAAGCCTGACTAACCCCGAGTTTAATATGTATTTGCACCGAGTATAATACAACATTATTATCCTTTATACTTGTATTTTATAAATAAAGTATAAAAAAAGAAATTATGCAGATGACGTGAAACGGTACATTATTACAAATAAATTACCCTATCAGTTCCAATAGGCTCGATTTGATTACGAATTTTATTGAGTATAACTTTTGCATTAAATTTATACAAAGAACAAACTTAATACGCATTTGTGAAAATAAAAAAGGAATTGTTCCATTAAATTTTATTTCGAAAAAAATGGGTAGAATTTAAAATTGGAATAATAATAAGATTCTAAATAAATGTCTTTTTATTTTTCAGAGACTTGTGAATAAAATTTATGTATAAAATTTAATCATTTGTGAATTAGTGTATGAACGAATCCACGAACAAATCCGCTTGAATGTCGGTTATAGCTGCAACAACATTACCAGCACTCAAAGCATTGGATTAAAGTACCATATGTGTTAATCCAAAGGATTAGTTCTCACATTCACGTAGAAACATCACATACTTTCGTATTTATAACATAAGCGTGATTAAGATAAAAAATAGTAAATTTTAAACATTAAATATCTTTTAAAAATCGAGATTAAATTAGAGAAAAACAATTTTCTTTGTGGTCCTCGTGCACCAAATCCTGTCTAAGAGTAAATTCAATTTGAAGGAGTGCGCGAGACTTGGCGAGCTTTAAGAACAACCGCAAACCGTAACTAGTTTACGAGCGGATTAAAGAATTTGTTTAAAACCTCGTTAACATTGTCTCTACTTAAAAAAGGTGAAAGTTTTAAAAAGTATTACCACCGTAGTATCTTTGATAACCTTTGTTTCGTATCTTATCGTGTTAAGTATTAGTGTAGTATATCTTTACGGGATCGGAGCAGGAGAGCTGAAGATCGATCTGAGCAGCATGCAATAGGAGAGGCCTATGAACAGCAATGGACTGTGATGATGATTATGGTAGGTTGTCGTACCACACAATTTTTATTCATAAGTTATGATCACAACCACCTTGTTTAAGTGTATTAGTTTTTTATTATCTTTTGATTGTCATTTTGCAATAAGTTATTGATTTAGACCCTTGTTTAGTCCTAGATACCGCATTAGGTTAAGTTACCTGTAATGGTAGATTAGTATGATAATTAAATAACCCTTTACAAGAGATTCTAATTCTTCTGTTCGATTTATTTTTCTTAACTTCTAAAGTTTTTGGTGAGTTAAATATGTTAAAGTGTATTTAAACTCAATAATACTTAATTTGATTGTACAGTTTTGAATGTAGATACAATTCAGTGAAGTAGACTTAAACTTATCAAAATAATCATCAAAATAAACGAAACCAATATAATTCACTCGTAATTCAATTTCCAACAAACAGCCAGTAACACTCAATAAATTTGACTCTACATAGATGCTAATCTCTTTGGCTCCAACCTCAAGCATTCTCTGCTTATAATATCTATTAACAGTGTAATATTAACACAGTATTATGGAACTAATAACTCTGATCTGTGCTAATCTGTTTAATTAAAATATTATTCAGATAGCACGTGTTCTAATTTTCAGTTTAAAGGAACCGAGTCAGGTTTAATGTCCATTAAGGCGCCCCTGCAGTTGTAAGTGGCAGGGTCTTATCTTTATTAAGGCCAAGACGCTTAACGGCCTTGTACACACTTATTTACTTACTGGATATTTTTATTGAGAGCTGGTTACCTTTTTTACTCAAATAAGTGGAAGTACTGTTCTTTGAAACGTTGTCGACAAAAAAGGCCACGGTGTAGACGTACTTTTTTGGTAGTTCGCGTGACTAATATAATATAATTCAATACAAAAAGTTTTATCAAGTATCTAAACTCCTTTTGTACTAATATCAACTCACGATATTTCTTCCAAAGAGAACTGTGTTCCACATTTTCCGTTTGAATTATACCTGTCGGTAGCAAAAAAAAAATTATGAAAAGTATTTAGCGCAGGCCTATGAAAAGGAAACTAAAACTTTTCTTCAAGGTCGTGACTTGTGACTTTAACAGTTTAATGTCAGTTAGAAAGTTAGGGCTTACTTAAAATTCAGGTCACATAGGAACGCCGAATAGAATTTTCAAAGAAATCGCTGTCAAGTCCTACGTGTCTAGAATTCTTTGGCTGAGTTTAGGACAACTTATTTTGTACCTATTGGCTTTTGATGTCTTTCTCTACCTGGTATAAAGATCAATAAGCGGACAATATATTGTACGAAACCAAAAGCGTCAATATTACTTTCTGTAACATTTTTCTGTATTTTCTGCCTTGTATAACCGAGTACTTTCATAAGAAGTGTTAAATTTAAGTAGAATAGTAAAATAGTTATAGTATATCATTCAAAATAAATAACAAAAATTGTATATAAAACTTAATTTTTGCAAAAAAACTTTGCCACAATATGTAAACTTATAGTGCATACTTATATACTATGCTCTAAATTTTGTTTTATTGAACTATAATCCAAGATAAACTATATCATAAGTTCTCGGGTCAGCTCCTTGAGATCTTTTATTCCTTTTCAGTTACGGTATTTTAATATAACGATCTGATGCTAGCAACGTCTGCAGGCATCTTTAATGGACGGCGCCCGGATGCGGGGAATTGTTTTAGCGGAGCAGTTTAACAGGCAAGATGCCTTGACTATTAGGTTAGAGTTAATGAATTGAGGCTATATCAGCGGATAAATTTGAGGTATAGCCTGAAAAGTATAATGGTATTTACCTACTATTCAATAAAAACTAAGGTACATTGACATTCCTATAAGTGCAAATGTGATAAACCTTACACATTATCCTTTAACAACAGCCAGTTTGTTCAGTCTATAATACCTGGACAACAAAAGAAAAAGATTTACTAAGTATGATATTAAATACAGATGTGTATATGAGGAAGCCACTGGAAAATATCTGGTCCAGAAGTACGTCATGCGCTGCATAAGAACCGAGTATAAGTCGAACAGTACATACCTACAGAGCTCTTCAATGGCAAGATGCCAGCTCACACTTGTAAAAGAGTAACTCGTTTTAAAGGCTGCAGGTCGAATCTATAAGAATAATCTTATTTATCTCACGGTTGGAACAATATGGTGCAGACATTAAAGTTATTTATTAGTTTTTACAAAGTATTCCTTTTGTTCTTTGCTTTTAAGCTTTAGAGAAGTATGTAGGATTGAGTTGGTCATGTCGTTCAAATGCAGCGTCGCCTTCGGATGAAAATGATCAATCATAAGGTAAGGTATGGCTGCGAAAACGGTGGTGTGATTATATGTAAAAGAAGAGGGCGTATGTGGCCATACAAGATGTTTGATAGGTGAAAAATAAGGTTGTTTCTCAGTAATGGAAACTTGAAAACACAAAAAAAATAGCAGACAAAATCATTTGCAAATAAATTTCGTAAAGCTTACACAAAATGCCAAATACTTGATATTTCAAACCGCAGAACAGACTTATATCCCGCAATTTTTCGTTTCACACCGACTTGTGGTCTCCAGAGTATTAAACTGAATTCACATGCCGACACGTTTTGTACGAGTTACAGAGGGAGGGTCCGGACGACGTGCGGTTGATTGCTGGAAGATAACGTGCTGTTATTGTTTTACCTGACTTAAGAAAATAAAACATTTGCTGGATGTGGATAAAGGTAATTTCATCTTTATTCCAAATGAAGGAATTTATGTAATGAAATACGAATATAACACCAGTAAGCTTTTAAGAAGTATTAGCTAAGTGTAGGGTCTTCGGAATGCCAAGTCAAAGATCGTGGATTCGTATCCCGGAAATGACCAATATACTTCTTGATTTCATGAATTATCATCTGCTGAAAATGAAAAAACGCCAGTGTGTTTAAGAGGTTTTAAGGGTATGTTAAGCTACCTCAGAGGCTTATCGGCATTACTATTAACTAAACAGAACAAAAATAAACCTCAAATAGCATTTAAAAAAACTGCCTTGCACCAAGAACCATAAGTTTCAGATCCTGTCTTAGGTTAATAAATTGCTCGAGTAGATATACCTTATAACAAATCTAACCTATCTACCTACTAACTCTGAAAGTTATCGAAAGATATTTAATTCTAATAAAAGAACAAAGCAAAATTTACATTGGAATTCGAAACAGACAAAGCTATCGAAACTTTACGAACGTATTGTTTCTTGCGCTGACCGAGTTTAAGTGGACATTGTATGGCGCCCTGAATAATGTAAAAGGAATGACCTGCAGTCAGCCGGCTAAACCAGAAAAATGGAAATTGTAACACGGTTGCATACGGCGACAGTTTTTGTCTAGAGGATTCAGTTGGCAATACACAGAGGCTTTACGTTCTAAACTGGATTTTTGGATAGTCTATATTCATGCTTTATGATTTTTAGGTTCCACTTTACTGATGCGCGTTTATGTTGTATTTAATAAAAGTAGAGCGAATTTGACGCTTGAGTCATTATGCGTTAAACGCCGTTTGCAAGCAATGATGCTACAATATTTTATTCATAAATTTAATGAATAAGCAATAGAAGCTTACGATCGTGAAAAAAATGTGAATCACGTGGTTTATACTGTTCATTTTGACTGTACTAAATAATAAATGCGTGGCTAACAAAAGCTTGCGTTGCTACGCCGTAGGCGCTTAGGCTCGTAGTACGTATTTTGTTATTTCACAGCGTATATGCAAACTTTGCTCATATTGAAGAGATACGCATATGATGCATAGTATGTAATACCTTGGATGGTAAGTACTTGGTGTTTTCATTCATAACTGATGTTTGTATTATGCCAAATTATAATAAATTGTAATAATCACGATCAACGTTGTTTATGTCCGATACACCATATTTTCGGGTCAATTAAGGCTCTAATTTTATTAACTTTTACTCTCATTATTAACTGGAGGCTCTGTTTATGATTTCCTAATATCAAAATTCAATGAACAATTCATTGAATTTTGATAGATTAAATGTTTCCAAATTATATGTTTTCACAATATCAATTTACGAGTGCTAAAATGAAACTAAATTGTTAATTTAATATAATCCAATATTATTTGAAGAGCTTTATGTTTAAATTAATTCCGGGAATTACGGTCACGAATTTGATTGCCGATCTAATAAATTTGTGTAGATGCGTTTTTTTAATATATGAATGATGTAGAAAGAACTCTTTGGGTTGACACCTCCGTGTAAAGTCCGATTCACAGCTGACAGGTTTTATTCAAGTGCTGATGACTCATCATGCCTCAACAGTAAGGAAATCATAAACAGAGCCTCCAGTTAATAAAGCGAGTGAAAGTTAATAAAATTAGAGCCTTAATTGACCCGAAAATATGGTGTATCGGACATAAACAACGTTGATCGTGATTATTAAGCGGGTAGTGACACAGCGGAGGCTATTAAAATATGCCGTCAGTTACACCAGAATTCGAGGAAAAACCCGACAAGTGTCATTTGAAGTGTACTTAATCATTTTAAACATATTACATTCCCAAACACCTGCCACTATGTTTTGTTTTTTATGCATACTGTGTGTAAATCCATAGCAGTTTTGCGGACTTCAAACAATAAAACTGTAACAATGAATTTAATAATGACTAAAGGGCTTTTAGATTTATTTCCACGCAATTTATTTTACCTTATAATTGATTCAACAAAAAAATACCTATACCTAGGCACCTAACTGGGTTTCGTTATGCCTAAGAGAATAGGAATTTAATCCAATTGCCATTCATTCATCGGTTATTGTAAATATCAGAATGGTTTGTTTTCTGGTCAACACAATAATAACCAGTTTATGCCGGCGAATGTTATAACTCATTTCACTGGTTGCATTAACACACTACGGTGTAATAGGCATCCATTAAGGGTAAACAAGTTATTAAATAGGACGCTCCGGGGCGTGGCGCCTCCGTCATTATGAGATGTCGGCGCCGAAGCGGCGGTCGTCGAGTGCAACCACTGTTGACTCATCACATGCCTAAATAGGATGAGTTCGATTTGAATAAATGAAGTAGATCTCTAATAAAGATTCGCCATATCTTTTTGATTTTTTCGAATTCGTTTCTTTTAGTGATATAAAAATAAAAAGGCTTAATTTAGAAAGGAGATTGGCTACCGTTTAAAAAGAAGTTTAGAACTAAAATGAGTTTTAGAATTTATTGTTATCTCAAGCTTAACTCCAGTTTTTGCAGAGTTTTATACAATAAATAAACAAAAAAAGAGATCATATACCGTTCTGTTTAGCAGCGTGGCAATATAGCAAAAATAATAAAGAGAAAATCTAAATACGTTTTATGAATATCGGGATAGCGTTTTTTTCTGATAGCGTTCGCGAATAGTTTTGTACGTGCTGTTTCACGATATTGTTAACTGAACTGTAATATGAGATCACTTTTATTTACTCACTACAAAGTGCCGCATATGTAAATTACTGACCTTATTTTCACGATAACGTTGAGGTGATCGGACGTGTTTTGTCATGTAGCTTCATTGCCTGAATTTAATTGACACTGTCACGTCCAAATACCCTTTATTTGGTGCAGCTTTTATCCTTTTTATATGAGACGATACTTTTGCTCATGAATGGGTAAGGTTGTGGAAGAGTGGAAAAGAAAGGGAAGCCTGTTATTTTTAGATTTAATATCAGAATTAACAACAGTTGACAAATAATGCCTTAAAATAACCTTCCATCCTGTTGGCAATATTGCTAGTAGGTATAATAATCACAATTTCACTCAAATTAGTGACATTAAAGAGACAATGTTCGGAATTTCCAATTTATTGAAAAATAATATCGAGGAAGAGGAAAATCATTTCCTGGCTGTAGGTAAAATTTTATGTATTTTTTTCAATCCTTTTGATTTCGTTGCCAAGCAAAATGCGTAGAGGATTATTTTTAATATTTTGGCGGAAGGCACGTTTTGTCAATAAGGGACACTCCACCCATCCCGATTACTTTGTGTCAATAGCCTGGGTAAATAGGGGAAGTATGTCATTCTTTAGAGGGTTTTTGTAAATTCTTGCATATTCCTTCGCTCTGTATTTGCTTTTCCATTACGCTTTGTGATGTTGTTGGTATTAGATATAGAATATTGAAAAACGTTAGAGTTTAGATTGTACATCTTAACATTTTAGATTGCTGTTACAGTTTGGTTAAACTTTAATACATATTGTTTTTAAAACAAAAGGAAGAATCTTAGGGGTATATATATATACATATATACTGTGTAATTAATAAAATCGGCCGAAATCGGTCATATATTCTTATTCTTACATATTATAAAACAAAGTCCCCCGCCGCGTCTGTCTGTCTGTCTGTCTGTCTGTCTGTTCGCGATAAACTAGAAAAGTACTGAACGGATTTTTATGCGGTTTTAAACAATAGATAGAGCAATTCTTGAGGAAGGTTTTAGTGTATAATAAGTTTAGGTTTTGTGTAAACTGACGATATTACGACGATATTAGTTAAACATGTCGGAAAAAATTAAGCCATTCGAGAGCTTTCCTCGAGAACGCTGCCAAAACATTTCAAAACAATGTATGGCGGGTTTGTACCTCTTTAATAGATCTACAAAAAAGTCCGCGGTGGTATATGTCTATCTTCCAAGGATAACCCACAATAACCATTTTCATGTGTTTTCTTAATACAGTAAAATTATGGGTTATTTACGAACCTATTTTTAACAATACACTATTAATCCTTATCCAAATAAATAAGTTAGATATATTATGCATGTAATATAGAACAAAATTGCCTTTTACACTACACCAAAAAAGTTAATAGGTAATGAGTTATCGTAATATTAAAATCTCCGCGCCAGAAATTAAAAATCGATGAAACGTAGCGAAGATATCGTTGGCATCTATATACTAATATATAAAGCTGAAGAGTTTGTTTGTTTGTTTGAACGCGCTAATCTCAGGAACTACTGGTTCAAATTGAAAAAATATTTTTGTGTTGAATAGACCATTCATCGAGGAAGGTTTTAGGCTATATTTCATCACGCTGCGACCAATAGGAGCGAAGAAAAAGTCATAACTTATATCTTCTAACCACGCAGACGAAGTCGCGGGCAACAGCTTACATAATATACATATATATCCTGACCGATTTCGGCCACAGCGACTTGGATCAGCGCCTAATTTTGAGAGCTTTGCTTCAATTACACAGTACCCATACCATAATACAGATGCAAAAAGTAGGAGCTTTGATTTTGTGGCTAAATTTCGTTCATGAAATGTTAGTTGCATAATATTTTTTTAAAGCTCTTGGATGTAAACAAACGAACGACTCCGTCTGACAAAAAATAAGGTATTCCACTCTAAATCAACACAAATGTAGCCACTCTCGTATGAAAATGTAGGGAAAGTTTACACGTCATAATAAAAAGCATGCGTACGTTAGGGACGCACTGAAATTAAAGTTCACTCTTCTGTAGCAATAAATAATGTTAGGACCGCAAGCTGACATCGCCGATAAAGGGGCCAAAGTGAAATTGCCACCAGTTTACCTGGCTGGAACCCACCTGCCGGGCGACGGGCTTAGCAAGACAACCTAATGTATGGACCCATTTGTTATAATTTGAGACTTACTCCACAGAGCAGTGTTTGGCAGTAGATCAAGTCGGCTTTGCTTTTGACCCACCGTTGTTTATCAACATGTTACAATGAAGTTTACATAGCCTGTGGAAGTTAAGGATTTATTTACGGTTAGCAGAATTCGTTTGCCTGGTCAGTCTGTTGATATTTAACAACTTTGAAATATTTTGGGGAAACAGTGCTTGTGTTCGTATTTACGGTTCGTCCACTTCTAGGAGTCCCATGTTCTCTGGAAAATAAACCTTTGTAAACATTTTACGTTTGCATCATACATGAAATAGAATGGTTAAATTGAAAAACGAAGTCCTGCTTTTGACCGGAGATGTTTGTAGAGTAAAGGAGCCGTCTTTGTAAATTATAATTTGTTAGAAGTTTTATTAATAAAAACGCTTTAAGTTTACAGTGTATGATTTCTTAAAATAAATAGACTGGTATTTCTGTATCGCGTTATAATTCTGTTCTCGACTGTCACGACCAACGGATGTCTGATTTCAACCGTTTGGTGTGCGATATGAAAGCAATCGACGAATCAAAATACTTTTACTAATTGTTGATTGTATGGTTTACATACCTACATTACAAATCACTTTGACTACGAATGTTTCACGATTTCTTTTGTTAGCAAACGAGTTACGCCATTGATTTTAACACAGGCCCGAACAAAGGTCCGTTGTATGAACGAATGAATAAATGAATTACCGAGCTGTGTTAATGAACGACTGATGCGGATTAAGTCGCTTTTTGGAACAAAATGTCGGATAAAAGAATTTAGTACAAGAGTGTGTTATCATATATTTTCATTTGAGAGTTTTATGGTTGTTTGAGCGTAATTTTTTATGAGGATTTGCGGAATTTAGCGTATTATTTAAAAGGTAAAAAAAAGAACACGCGCTTGTTTAAGCCAAAGCTCGTTGAATGCTTTACTAACGTGTTTTATAATTCAACTAGAGCAAGCCGTCCTGTCTTCATTTTTCTTTATTATTTATTTCGCAAATAAGTTTTGTTTTACTACTAAATTTAAAATCAAAATAAATATGGTTATATTAAGTCAACTATAAAAGTTAGACATATGTTGTCGCGAAACATTTTATGTATAAAAAAAAACCGCTTCAGAAACTATACTATTGCGTAGTTTTTAAGATTTAAGCATACATAGCGACTGACAGCGAAGGTGACTTCGTTTAATTAATTTTATTGATGATGTAGTTATATAATACCACAGTCTACTTACGCGTATTTGTCGGGATTTCTCGACTAGTTTCGTTCCAGAGTTCTTAATCATCGCAAGATCGCAAGTCGAACCGGCGATCCCGCCGCCGGCCGTTGTAAAGCGTTGCATCATAAAATAATGAATCGTCCTCATGAAAGTTACTGTAAACATTATACGTAGTTAGGTAACATTTTTATTTTAAAAAGTGTACATACTTATGTGTATACATACAGCATGCTCCATTGTGAACCTTTTAAGGTAGGGGAGCGAGGGGCTTGTCCTCTACCAACTCAAGTAAAATTAATACCATAACTATTGGTTATTATTTTACAATCAATTATTTTCTAGAAGAAGTGCGGTGTTGCAACTTATCTCGTGCTTGGGGCATGTTGTAACGACTACCGGGGCAAGCAGTAACGACAATAATACCTCTAATCATTTATTCTATGATTTTTTTTTAACAAAATTGACATCTTTCAATATCAGAATTATGTAATTCTTATAAAAAATCAACTCAAATACACTTTCTTTAGTAATTAACACTTAAAAATTAAGTAATACAAATAAAAGATTATTATAATGTCTCCTGTCACACATCCTACATGTGCCCACATCATACAAATGATATACTCTATCCATCTTCTTTATTGGTCTCCGTGTAAGCTTCACCACGTATCAGACTTCTGCTTCAGATTCTGAATCTGAACATAAAATCGTTGTTTTAGCTCTGCACACTCCGATTTTATTATTTGTTAATATACATTTGGCTTTTCCTTCCCCTTTCCCTTGATTTTGACTTTTTTCTGTTTTTTCTCATCTTTCCGTCATAGACATTTGAATGGAAATGATATATAGAAAATTTGAAATTAGTCGATATTGAATACGCAAACCGAAATTTTAAGGCAGTACAATTTTATATTACCTGGCAGAAATGAAGCACGTGAAAACTTCCGCTGACTGCGCCGACCGGTGGGACACGGGCTATGGCATATGATGGGGCGCAGGTTATAGGTTAAATCAAGTCAAAGAAATACGTTAATAGCCTTTAAGATCTTAATGAAAAGGGCCAGTTACAACAAGCTCCTCACTCCCCTACACGATAACTAAGTAAACTACTACCTGATAAGTAGGTCATGTTTGAAGGAAGGTAAATAATTAAATACAAATAAATCCTTCAACGAAAGGTTGCTTGTCACTCTAACAAAACCTTTCCTGGGATTAGTTCGAAAACTAAGTAAATTTTAATCCTCTGTAAATTAATTTACCTACATGTGTCACCAGTTCATCTCGAATCACAAAAAATAAATTAATTTAAAAAAATAGCAGATTAAAATATTATAAATAAAAAATCCCGATCATACACTTAGTTAAAAATTTGACGTAATTCATTTTATTGTATATTATATCATACCCGGGACACTTCGCGCATAGATGGTTTTTCGTGGTGACTTCAACCACTCGGATATCAATCAAATAATTATACCAAATCGGTTCAGCTGCTTAAGGCCCACGATGGCGCGGACATATACATTTCATAGACACTACAAACTTGTAAAACATCGGTTTTACATCGGAGGTAAAAAATGATTTATTTAATGAAAACAAACCTGGTTACATAAAACAACATATGCACAACAGCCTAAATTTAGAGTTATCAATTACTTACATTTCTAAAGCAGGAAGATAGACAGAGATTGACATTGTATATGATAATCGTATTTTTTTTCTATGTCAAAAATCTACTGCTTTCAAGTAAAATCTGTATGCCGGAACTAACAATACGCAGCAGTAGACAATAAATACACAAACTAACGCGGTGTAAACTTTGAAACTGGGACTATCGTACATTTTGAACGATATCGAACCGAATACACGAGATCTGAACCTTTAATAACATGGAGTAAAAAATAAACGAAATGGTACCTCGTAAACTTGACTATGATAGTAGGTAAAATAATCACTTGTGGAAATATGGCGCCTAGAAAAAAAATATACCTCGTGAAAAATAATGATGAATCAAGTCTAACAAGAGGATAAAAAACATGTACAAAAGCTGTATTTTTCGTAGATAAGTCAAAATATTCGTGGAAATAAAAACAAGCTATCATCCGAAACGCTGCTCGTTCAAGCTTTTTCTATATTATTATTATTGTATTAAAAACGTTCATAAGAGTGCTTGAAGCACGATGAAACATAAATCCTTTAAATAGTCCTTATTTTACAAACTGCACATCGCATAATATTTCCTTAAAACTGTAGTACAGAAATTGATTAAATATCTTAGCGATACATTACCACATCCTAATTTTCATAGTCTGTGTTACCTATGGATAGAAATCACATTTGAGTAATCCGGGCCTCCATCAATTGTTTATGACGTACCCTCGCCGTAACATTTACATCGTACCTGATAGATTTCATTAAACCTTTTCAAACCGCACATTGTTTTTCCCAGGGCAAAGTATTTCAATTGGTTTGTTTGAGGTAAGGATCAGTTAAACCCTCCAAGGTATTTTATTGCGTAAGGTATGTAAGTACTTTTGTGGAATTTCATTGGTTCTATGAGATTAGAAAAACGACGAGCGGTATAAATAAGACTTTAATTTGGTTTTAGGTCTAACAAAAATGAGACTGAATATTACCAGCACGTTTATTCGAGTGTTAGTTAAAAAATGCAGAATGTCATGCCTTATTTGCATATTAAAAAGAACAACTCCCGCACTAAGGAATTTAATCCTTGTATATCGGGAAGTTTCATAAACATTTAATTCGCTTATACAAAGACAACCAGATTCAGAGAGCGATCGTAGATCACAGAAATGATTTCCTTTGCGGGAATCGATCATGCGACAGGTCGCGTATCCTTGCAGTGAAATAATTGTTAGCAAAAAATAATTTAATCCATAATGTGATAAAAGAGTATTAGTATCGACATTCCCTCACACATATTTCATTTTACCGTCATGTTTAAAAAAAACATAACCAACTAACATTTATTAAAAAACTTTTCTCAAATGAACTAACGAGATTAATTGAGTGTGTGCGTTAAAGTTCGGAAGTTGCTCTCAGTGTAGCGTAGTTTTCGAGTATGTGAATGTGTGTGTTCGCGAAGTGCAATTTCCAGCGCATTAGGCTTGATTCGTATTGAGAGGAGACAAAAACTCGACACAGATTTTCACTCAGCCCCAACTATTCACTGAAAAGAAATCGTATTCGACGAAAAAAGAAAAACGATATCTTTCCTCAGTTTCCTTTTCGGCCTAATAGAATTTTAACGTATTTTGTCGTGTAAGGTAACAATAGAATTTAAATTTTTGGTTATGTCGATGGCAAATTTGTGCGATTAAAATTAGATAAATTCATAACTTGTTTGTTAATGATTGCAACTTGAGTTACTAACTCTTTAGGTTAATCGGACAAAAGTATGAATTCAATTTTAAGTAATTTATTGAAGTAAAGTGAAATTTAAGTTTAGGGGCTTGAAGAGAGTAAAGATAAAAATATTAACAACTTAGTACCTCTCTTTTAATTTAAAAAAAATTAGGTAATATTATTTTAAATATTTCAAAAATTATCTCTCAGCATGCAAGTACCGCCAAATATGGGCAAACTGAAGGTCAGTTACTACAAAATAGCCTTTTTTTATTTAAAATGGAGTAACTCACTATTGGAACTTGTGTTATTCAAGAATATTGAATTCACGTTCACGTCGCGCACAGGGGGTTTGGTGCCTACTCGGCGATCCGTGCTGTCGATTTTAATAATTAAACGCAATTCTTAACTGTACAAGCATAAAGCTATTATTACTATTATAAGCTTCCTATTTTATTAGTATTGTCGAGATGTAAAACAGTCATACAAAACTTTACCAACACAAAACAAACCACTAAACTCAACAACCAGAACTAAACAATTAACAAGGCCATCTTAAATCACTAATAACTCGAAAATAAATACAGTTTAAAACCTTAATCCTACATTCACAGTAGTTTGGCAAGCGCTATTCGCCGCCAGCAATTAAACGCGCCAACGACAACAAATCAACTCAAGTACTCTTTCTGGGACTTGGTATATTTAAGATATTTATTCATGAAGCGCCAAATGTTGACCAGTACTGGTATTATTGTAGCCTGATATGGCCTCATGTTCCCAGACATGATAATAGCCATTCTTATCTAACTGTTATTGTCATATTAGAACCGACTGGCCTCGTCCACGTAATATATTAAATTAAGGTATATTTTGTGTCAAAAGGTTTTTTTACAATCGTTTATGCGTTTTGACGAGATGGTGCAACATATAAATTCACATTCTTGAATACGTGAATTGTTAGACCTTGTTTTTTATAACTAAATCTGATGTCTTATTTTTTTGCTTTGATGTATGAATGAATATATTACAAATTAGGAGTGAGGTACAAATTAGTTACGGCAGGAAATTTGGTCCTTTAAATACCCAAGAAAGTATTGTAGCGTTTGAAAATTAAACCTCTGAACTGATTGCGCAAATTAGATAAATTTGTTGATACGTGCTGACAAAAACAGTTTTGTGAAATTACGCAGATATCCGCTATATTTTCGCCTAAAATACTTAGAACCCGTTCTATGTCCTCAAGTTGTACCACAAAATGTCGTCGCTAAAATTTCTAATTTTCACATAGAAATCCTTGAAGCAAGATTCTCTGATTAGCGTTTTCTTGGCTCTAATCTGGAGATTGCGCGGAAGATTGCTTTCTGTAAAATTTTAACAAGAATATACATTTATACACGTAATGTTGTACAAGTAATGGTATATTGTAAATGTCTATGCACGTATTTATACATTTGAGTACAGTTTCCGTGATAATATGTCTTTGTAAAAGTGTTTTTGTTACCCGAGAAAATTTTGCTTGTCAAACTTTGGATAATTTTGTGGTGTGCAGAAGCTTGTTTCGTTTTAATGTGACACTTTTATCTAATACACTCTTATTTTATTTTTTCAGTGATATTGGCTAACGGTTGTTAATATTTTTTAGGTTTTTACGATATAGCATAAAATGTTTAATATAAGTAGGTAGAAGTGAAGTGAGGGCTTCTTTTTTATAATTCCTTTATCTTTTCACAAGCTTATCTTACATTTTAGCTGAAAAATTCTTTAAGTAAATTTTAGCTGACTATCTTCTAGCATCTTCACATTAATTTTCGAAACCCCAAATGAGCGCGTAGGTTGCTGAAATTGCGTTACATTACACGAAGTCAGGTGAAAAACTAGTTTAATCATGGCGGCGTCGAATAAGGAAATGTTGCGATACACTGCGCCCCCGCTGCGAGGCGTCGTATCGCATTTTCCAAGTCATAAAACTAAGTGGATTTGGCGACGTTTCAATAACTTTACGAATCTTTGAAGCAACGTGCGGTGGAGGTGTTATAATCGAGAAACATTCTGCTGCGTCCAAAATAATAGCAGTCGTAAAAATCAAAGCAGTCGTAAATGGCGTTATGTCACCGTAAAACCACTTTACAGTTCATGTAAACGTTATTATGTTACTATGAAGCTGGGATAAGGAGTTTCTAAGCGATTTTCTTGTTTCAACTGGCAAGAGAGAAGCAAGAATGTCGTTCCAAGATCGGTAAAGAATAATATTCACATAGCCTCTAGCTGACATCAGCTCACCTTATGGAAACAAGTCTAATAAAGCATCTGCTATGAGTTAGAACTCCAATAAACCATGTCTCAGCAATATCCATTGAAAACTGTAGGCATGCAATATTTTTCTTTAATCCCGCGAAGTAGGGCGCGATATAGAAGAATCTAGTTTGCCAGTGTGTGTGAATCTTTAATAAATCTATTCACTGTCAACCCCCAGTGCAAGGGGTGAACCCACTACAGTTTTATTTTATGACGCGCGTGATAATATCGAAGTTGTACATAACATTTGAATTTTTATGATAGACACGACAAATCTAGAAATATAATAAACGTGGGGAGGACGTATTATAAATAAGGCGCAGTACCTCGCGGTACCCCCTTGTAGTGTAACTTTGAAATGAATTTTGTGGAGGAAATGTTTACAGACATGTTAATAGAATTTGATGGTAATCCGGTATTATTATGTGGTGCCTAAAATCGTTTCAAAAATTGTTAAAGGTACTGGAGTGAATAAAGTTCGCCGCTATTTACCGACGTTTCGTTTAGTTTTAAACTTGAAAAGTGTTATCTGAGAGTAAAATATAAAATCGGAAGTAGTTTGATTTCAAGTAAAAGATTATGTTTTCCGCAGTTGGCTCTCAGTCAACTAAGAGTTTTTGCCGCATAATTTTAAGCGCCTACTGCCTAAAGCTTTTTATTTAAACAAAGTTTAACTTCAAAATATATTCTGAGCTCACTAAGTACAGTCAGCAATAAAAGTCGATAAACAATTTTAGACCTAAAATTCCTCTAAATTATTATTTTTTTACTAGGACATGCAATTAGTTTAAACGCCAGAAATCTACTGAACACTTACTGAATTCCAAAATTATATACACATTAAACAATTTTGGTACTTCGTAAATCTGACATGTTGATTGATTTCCTTTGCTAACCGTACTCACAGTACAAAGTAACCGCTACATTATCCTAGGTCTTTGATGTGGAGCTTCCAACCACTTGCCATCCTTAGCCTAAATTAATAGTTTGAGGAAAGACGCCGGTTTTTCCACGAAATATTCGGTAAGCGTTGAACGAAAACCAATCTTACTGTATTGGAAATTGGATTTCTAATCCTTGCTGTTTTTTTTTATTGTGATGCATTTTAGATTATTAAAAAATAACGACACTAAATAGAAGATATACGGTAACGTATACCGAAATCTGTATTATGAAACATTATTACACCTAATGTCCATTATGTAGTAGAATGGTGGCTGGAGATTTGCCTAAATCTTGCAACAAAATAGCGAATAAAACAAATAGGAACATATTTACAAATACTATTACTAGAAAAGCCGATACTCAGGACACCTGTGTGATGAATACAAGTTCTTTTTCAGTGTGTAATTTTAATATAATTTTTTTCATTTGTGTGATAAGAGTATCACACACATTAAAGAAAAAAGAGAAACAAAAGCTTTGCTTAGTTTATGGCGTTATGTAAAAGCTGTGGAATATATTATTATTTAACATCTGCGAAACATTTAAATCGTATCTAGATGAGCTTAAGACATCAACATTCTCCCTTCACAGACGTAATGGTTTCCTTAAGACGGCAGATATCGCCATCTGTCACGGTAAGCTAAACTGTGTCGTGATGTGAATACATTATACTAAAGTTAAGAACTTGTACTGAACAATGTGTATTGAGGAATGTACTGAGGTACAGTACATTCCTCAATATTATTGTTTCAAATACAATATTATTAATGTTATGAAATACATAATTGCGTGTTTTTAAACTCAACATCGATAAAAAAAAAATTGCGACACTCCAAACTTTGTACCCTTAGGGCAAATACGTGAATACGAAAAGACTTAAATCAGACGTTAAATGTATAATAGAAAGACATAAAATCATTTTTAATGTTGATTGACAAGATTTTAGGAGCTTGATTAAACTTGCAATGTACTCAGAAAAATATTTGTAGTTGTGATAAATAAAGCTAAGAATAAACGTAACTTACTCTTTGGCAATTCATTCTGCCGAACAGTATGTCCCTATTGGGACTAATTTAGGACAGAATCTATGGTTACAAGTGCTACAATCGCTCTAAGCAAAAGGATGTAGGATATTTTTTTTATACTCGAAACAATGTAGATATTGTTTAAATATTTTCGTACATTTTCTATTATCTATTAGCTATCACGTAGGTGCAATAATACTGTCAACACATATTTTTTCATTGAGTTTCTGTCATATAATAAAAATGTTCCAACAGCATTAAAGAAATTGAAATACATGTCTGCAATGCAATTTAATTCCTAAACGACCACTTGCCTCAACAATGTAAAATCTGAAAATCCCTGACAGTGATTTTTTTTCTTTCAACTTTCAAGTTTTATACAGCTCGACCGAATTTTATTAAACATTAAAATCTCTCAATCCGTTCGAGAGTTATGATGCCACAGAGAGACAGACAGACACGTCAAACTTATAAAACCCCTATTTTTGGGTCGCGGGCTTAAAGTTGATTCTCGTTCATTCAAGACATCTCCCTTCCGTATCCGTAGGAAATATCTATTTCATTTCAATACGATGCAAATCCCGTACAATCAGCAACAAAAGTCAATAGACAGAATTAAATTAACAAACTGCCAGAAATGCTCTGTGGCATTAAGAGCGAGTGTTCAGTGAGTTTTCAATAGAGTACCACATGATTATTACACGTTTCTCGTTTTTATTGCGTCGTGTGAGTGAGCATTAAATTTTCCGTATCTTAGAAAACTTCTTGCTTCCACAGGGCATCAGTTCGCTTTTAAGAACAAGTAATTCATGCAAAAATATTAAAGAGTACTTTTATGTAAATAGTAACAAAACAACGCATTAAACTCAAGCATTTTGTAAATCTGATTGTTTCTATTTTCATTGTTGTCCGTACATGTTTCATTCCGGCGAATAGTTGAAATATTAAAGGTAAGCCGCTTAGCTCCGAGATACTCTGAACTCTGTCTATTGTACGCATTAGTTTCGCAAGGCAACTAGCAAAAGCTTTGCTCCGTTGAAGCTCGTTTGAAGTATTAGTCGGAAAGTGGACGTATTGGGAACCCGATCATTTTCCGTGGATTATATTCAAGAGGTAGTTTTATAGTCATTTACTGGGACGCTTGTTATGACTGACTAAACCTTATCTGTCAAGTAACGGTAACATGTGGATTGATGTTCTGTTGATAAACTGTTTCCATTAATTTATTACTAATTCGACTTTAATTTTTTTGCAGTTTGATTTTATTTTATTCGTAATCAAAAGAAGACGAAATTGCTTTTTTAATTTATTAAAAGCTATAGGATTTCCTTTAGTGACACTATTATTTCTGAGGCTTACTTTCTAATCAGTCTTACCTGAATAAACCTGATTAAAATACATAATATTAAGATTACCGAAGCATTGAACAGTCCTTTTCTATACGAGCGACACCTTTATAGCACGATGCAGGTTAATACACAGTCGAGTGATCTTATCAACCAACCCATTGAATCTTACGAGACTGTAATGATCAAGAAATAGGAAAACAAAAGAGGAAAGATACTTAATTCATTTGTTCCACATCGGTCAGTCTTCAATTGGGGCCCCTTATTGGCGTCCCTAATTCAAGTTAGTGCAATCCATTAGTAAGTGGAGTAGAGACGGCATGCAGATTTAATTTGATGACTGTAATGGACCCGGACTTCCTCTGTTCTGGGTACAATGTATACCTATCTTGAATTCGCACTCTAATCTATTTGGTTTGATTTTGTCGATTCAAATTGTGCGAAGAGTTTCCGCTATGAAAGTTTTATACAAAAAACAGGTCGAATGAGAATTTTCCATGAGTGTTTAAAGGCACGTCAGAAGGCTTTAAACACTCATGTAAAATGGGCGGTATAAACTGTGACACCAGGTTGTACTTCAAATTTACGACAGGAAGAACAAAGGTAAGAATCAAACTATAGAATAAAAAACGATACTTTATCGTTTCGCAAAAAGTACAGTCAGTTAAATATTTAAGTCAAAGTTAAGCCTAAAATAAACAATTCTGATTATACAAAGCATTTTCCACAGTGCTCATTACCCTGACCCTAAAATAAAAGTAAAGTAAAATAGCCAGACCTATATAAGCTATATTTATAAATGAACCATCGTTTTCTCTCTTAATGGTCACAGACTTGGTAAATAGTGTTTAGTAAGCGAACATGTTGGAACTAGACACGCGAACTGAATCGGTTTCAGTCGCGTAAATATCGGTTACTGGGTCGAGACTCGAGTCCCTGGAAACTGTTTGTTCAGCAGAATTAAAAGAGGATTCCACTTCGATTTAGATATCTAGCAGCTGAATAGAATGGTCAGTGTTTTTGTAATCAGTGCTATAAAGATATTACGTAAGAGCCAAGAGTTACTATAAATATTCAATTTTAAACAGTGTTCGTTATAAAATCGAATGAAGAAAAATCTAGTTTGATCTATTTGTAGCAAGGAGCAACGAGTATTCGCTTTTTTTCTCCTTAATTAACTCAACGTATGGCACTACTCTGCTTAGTTCAGGCCTCTTTCCTAACTCGTCCCAACAGCTTCTTTTGATTTGATCCCTCGAGACCTTTACCCATTCTTTTTTCGTAATCTGTAAAAAAATGGGTTATCAAATTAAAAAACAAAATATAGTTTTCTACAATGTATGTCGGCCTTAGCGCAAGTTTCTTTGCTGTATTGAAAATGAACAGCTACGAAGTCGTTTCTTATATTATTAAGTTACCGAACCAAATATTTTTAATTTCAGTTGATATACTAAAATGTCTGCAAAAATAAATCTACTAAAGCTTTCTTATGCTCCAGGTTAAAATTAGACTTTGCAAACATCTTGACATTTAAGTAAGGTCACTGAAGAAGGTCGTTGCGGCAAGAGCGACTTGACCTGGCGAATCGAACGATCTGGCTCGAATTGAAGAGTTAATATAAGGGGTTTCAAATAAGTGGGACGCATTTAGCTAAAGCCTTTTTTAAGAAGCTTTACCAACTGATAATGGGAGAGTCTCGTCCACTGATAACCGAAAAAGCTTTTTCTAATAGCAGAGGATAAATTAAATTTTGAGGATTGAACCTCAGTAGTGAATAACATGAAAGCTAAATGTTGATCTATTAGTCTCTTCGTTTATGTTTTTTTATTTATGAGCTTTAGCTGTCTCACAGCTAGGTCTGGGTCTACCAGACTCGGACCTTCATCTTCTCACATCGAGCTCGTCTCCGCACCCGTCTGGGAGATCTAAGGAGAGAAACATTCTTTTGGTTGGAAAAGTTTAACGTGAACCAAACATAATCTCTATATTGATAGAAATTTGCTTTTTTCCTTGCTGTCTAATGGCAAATAGCTCTTTTAGAAATTCAGTACAGTTTTCAACAAGAAAAATATTTTCGGAGCTTTTTAATGAAATAAACCAATAAACTTCTAGGAGGTCTGAAACAGATACTTGAAATAAACCAACCCAATCCGACCTAAGAACAAAGTTCTCCAACATTTTACAACAGTATCTAATTAATTATGACATCTTTGGAACTTGGGGCCGTGAACCAGAACTCGGAAACCAAGCTCTCATGAAATATTCAGCAGACATACAGATGTCAGGTGGAAGCACGTGAGCGTTAGTGGTCGCCCGAACGTTTACCACGTGACCAAATAATCTGCTATCGGACGAAACACTGGAACTATACACGTATAAACACACACGTTTCGATATTAGACGTGCTTTGAGCATTGGTGATATTTTGGCAATATCAATAATTATAATTTATGTACGCTAGAAAGTTAGTTCCTGCTCGCACTTGAATTAATAGTTTTTCATTATCTGATTAGTAAAATAAGCTTGACTTCGATTGACAATCGGATGCGGTATGTTTGGAAAATAGGTACACCATTAACATTTTCCTGAGCATTGCTCCCATTTTTAAAATATTTAGGTATATTATATGACCAGATTGATTGACATATCATGTGAAAAATCTCCCTGAATCTGCTTTATGTTACGGGTCTCTAGGTAATAATACTCTCCCAAGTATATCGTACATTTTGCTTACTGTACCTAATGGAACGAACTACGTAGTGCTGGACTTAATTATCAACATCCGTCGTGAGCAAGTATGAGCAACAATAGTTACGACAATTTCCGCCACGCTAACTCAATTATTATTGCACGTATGCTGCAGCTTGGAGCTAAGTCTGAGCTGGTACAGTTTCAATGATTATAAAAAAGTTAAATTCTTGACTCGTTTGGTACGTGGGTTTGTAAACATGGGATTAGACTCTAACGTGTCTAGTAGAATATGAGCCTTACCTGACTGTGTTTTTTTGCAATTCATTCGAGGGCATGCCTGTTAGACCATGATAAGTTGTTAATTAGTATTGTAGTGGATTTTAGTTGTCGATCAAACTTAGAACTTTAATTCTATTAATCTTGAAACCGCTCAGAGTGGAAGTTGGCCCCAAGATAAGTTGAGCGAAAAAGTATGTTTTGTACATGAATTTTCCAAGAATAACTGTTAATAAAGTATAAAAATAACATATTTATGTACCTAGTGGTTCTTACACGTTTCTAAATCTAGTTCCTAACGTTAAAGGCGTGGAAGTAACCAACGTTTTTTGAAAAAAAAAAAAAAAACAGTAAGCTCAGCAACAAATAACACAAAATTTTGTGTCTGCATGAAAGAGCTCCTTGATTATTCTAAACTTGGGCCCTAGATTTACAAACACATGAATAAAATATAAAGCTACAATTGACACTCGACTCGATAAGAAAGCGCATTGCTGCGTCTGGAAATTGTAGGGGACGACTCCAAAATAGTTTGATTTACATCTCATCCAAAATATTTCTACCAAAGAAGATAGTTGAATTTTGTTTTGTGAGACAGAGCAGAGGTCATGTCTGGCTCTGGTTTAAAAACTGTCTCCCTTTTAAAGGGCTGTGGACAACTTCATTATTTTTATAAATTTTAATTCGACCACTGCGGTAAGGAATTTAAAATCTACTTATGTTTATGTGTGACACTCGTATCCTTCGCGGGCTTCGCTTGGTGACCTCAACCACTCAGCTATTTTTGCTGTCGAAATTAATACTGTACAATATACATAAATTGCGGACTTAACGCCCAAGCGTGTTTCAGAGTTGTTTTTTGTGGTTTAAAAATACTGTTTGCAATATTTAGAATTATTGACATTCATTCGGCTCTCTATTGTATATTTTAGCTAAGCCCCGTTATCCTACTCACAATTGTTAAAAGTCGGCGGGATTGTTGAAAACCGTATCCGCGGTGACGTCACTCTACAGTGGCATGTTTCACGTAGATTAATGTCCGCATGTCATTGAGCGATGGCCATTTCTGATCTTTTCATTGTTTCGTGGCTACATTGTTTATTTGAAAACCTATTCAGTTTATATTATAAATGCCAATGAATTGCGAAATTCGACAAATTAATAACAGTCCAAAAACCCCGACCCATTAAGCGCTACAAAAAATGAACTTTTTACAGTAAACAATTGAAAATTGTATTCGATTTTATTCGGAATGTTCTCTCATTGTCCTCAGAATAAAAATATCGATACAATGTCAACAAGCAAATGTCTTTTATTCTTTTGTTATGCAGAGGTCGGCCATTGTAACGCTGTCTGAGATAATTCAGGGCGCATTTTTCTTCAAAAAGAAAATAATTTAAATCATGGCAGCCTGGACAAGATAAGAATTGTTTGTTTATTCGCTTGTTTTTTTTTATTTAACGCTTCCTAGCCTTGTATTTAGCGGCAGAAGACGACATTATCGACAAACTCTTGTAACCTAAACATTACAATTAGCTTGGAGTTACTGCATATTCAGTGGTCACGAACCCAAAAACTAAACTATCAAATATTTAAACCCGGAACATCCTGAGAAATCTATTTGCATGTTTATTTATACGTAATGTAAGCTGTAAACTGATTTGTCAAACGCCAAGTTTCTAGCGTACAAGTTAGCTTGCCTCATGAATATGCATGGCGTTCGGACGAGCTTGCCAAACTTATATTAAACGCATCGAAGGGACAATGATCGTACCTAAATGATTTGCTCAGCCAGTGAACGTAAGGGTAGTTTGTGTTTATAGACTGCCTTATTGCGTACCGTTGTGTAGGGTTGACTAAACGGCCGGTAGATAACGAGAAATTGATAATTAAATTTAAGATGTCGGGATTTTCGTTCTAATTTTAATTTGTATTGAATTAATGTCTTACAAAATGTACGTTTACTGAAAATGAAAATCGATTTGTACTTAAGGAGATTAAGTAATTAAAGCTACCCATATAAATGAAATGAATCCTTATTCCCTATCCATGGGTTGAGAAAGAAAAGAGACATCATCTCAAGGGACATGAAAAGTCAAATACCTCAAGATTATTTTTTATAATCTTTCCCTTAACGCGTAAGTGTGACAAATCGCCGCTAATCTGCGTCTTAAGTTCTTATGTACTAAGGGCCCTTATATCAAACGCTGCATAATTTATTACAGTTGCAAGTACTCGGATTCTGCCGGCAGGTGGCGCTGCCAAGAGCACTAAGATGATTAATACGTTTTGATAACGTTATTCTATGTAATGTAACTTATTCTCATTTTCGGCCAGGGAATTTTCTTAAGATTTATGTTAAGTATTTGATTTATTTTCTACATTATAATATGCATTGGAGGTAAGTATTACGGTGTTGAATACGTTTTGAACTTGTCCTACGTGCTTAGGTGAAGTGGTCTAGCAAATACTGATGCATATAATCGTTGTACTTTTAATTTATCTTGAATAAACATATCAATAGGGGTTCACTTAAAAGATGCAGAAATGATTATACTTCGACAACTCCCAAAAATAGCGGACCATCGTAGGGCTGATTCAGGTACCCCTTAGTGTAGAGGACACTTAGAACTACCCACATCACTCCCATCACTGAGCAATCGCTCGTCAACCTTTCCCCTGACATTCCCCCGTCCACATGCGTATTGTTTAGACTAGTAGACTATTATTATTAATTAGATTTTTTTTTGTCACGTTCACTAGTAGCAGGTACGTCTCTTGTTTTAAAGCTACGCAAATACCACTCCAAACTAAATCACCAAAACCTTCACATTTTGACAGAAGCTTACATTGGTTCAATATCGGAACTATAACGGTATCATCTAATCGCGTAACAGTCGCTCCAGTCGGACACCGAGTGTCAATCAGAGGGTTGTCACGGATTTAACAATATTCGTATATTTCACGCTACAGTTACCCGATGGGCTTAATACCATTTTTTACGTCATTGGGCACATCCCTAGTCCTACATCTACGGGTGCGCAAATTCGTCACGGAAATCGGTCGGCCATACATTTCTGTCCCCTATTGTGATTTCATATCAAACGGTTATTTTATTACATCTCTCGTTTATATGTTAAAAGCGATGTCACAGCATTTGACACGTGTTTAGCATTCGACTTAACTGCTATTGTTGTCGACCGATTAGGGGAATACTATTGTTAAATTGAAGCGAAAATTAAAGTGTTTTTGATGTAATACTTTTATGCTTCTGTTACACGTTAAAGTATTCAGTAAGTATTAGAATTCTAGAGTTTGTAAACTATCTGTTAATTATGAAAAGACTAAATAAAAGGCAACAGCTATGTAAATTTATTTGTAAAATGGAATATTGGACTAAATACACTTAGCGGCTAATTTGCTAAATTTGTGAACAATACCATTAATAATTCAAATAAACATTTAACAATATCAATTAGTAAAGTGCGTGTGTTCAGTGATTGTAACATGCACGAATAAATATCGTTACTGTTAAACTATTTTAATATTCGATATCGCTGAATAGCGATAGACATTTGTTTTTAGTTTGATATCTACAATTTTAATTAAGTTTTTAGGTAGTTTAAACTATAGTCATTTTAGGAATAAATTAAGTAATATTAAGAGTGTATATTTGAATATATTTCTTATAATTATTTGATTAAACCTTAAAATACCTCTCTATAGCTAAAATACTATAAATTCGTCACCATAAAATCCACTCGTATCAATAATCTACCATCAGATAATTTAATAAAAGTAATGTACACAACGTAACTTTTTAATAAAAATAAAGCCGATATGACTAGACCCACGTGCCAGCCGTCGCCGCCTGTCATCATCTGACATGTGAATGACAGCAGGGAGCCATGATGAAATGACATTGCATTGTCGGGATTTGTATGCATGAGAAACAACAGCGAAACGGCCGAGAAAAAAAGAAACAGTCAGTATATGTGGAGAAATGTGTTGCGTAAATGTGCGTAAATTAAAAAAAGGTTTTAATTTTATTTTGACTTTTTTATTACATTGTTTCGGTGCTGAGCAGACGCCTCCCTAAATTCCTAGGACGATTATCTTTCCTGGACCACATGAAACCAGTCCAAACATGGGATCAGGCTCACTTTAGCTTCTCAAAAATTATAAAACAGATAGGCTGATATGTAACGAAACGAAACAAAAATAGATTCTTACATTCAAAAACGCAACGTATTGAAAAAAATACTTTATAAGGTTTTTCTTACTACACATTAAATCAAATAGATACCAGCAAAGTAACCTACTTCCTCTATCTTGACACCTACTCGACGCATATCTTAAGAACTCTATCTCCAGTATTCTTGAAACTCAATAAGCATCAAATTCAGTCAATAACCTACAAAAATAAACAAATGCCTCATCATTTCTCTTTGAAATGTACCTTTCTTTTGCCGACACCATCCCGTCGACGGGAATGTCACCAATTTTTTACAGTAAGTACTTTTTGTGGTTCACGCGATGTCTTGAGATTCCTTCATATGTATTTTGCGGCGAAATGGCTACTGATTGTCGATCGTAACATATAAAGTGGATTGGTTGTGTGTGAACGTTCTCTATGAAATATTATTAGTATTTGAAAGATCTGTTACAGATAAAGCCAGAACTTGCTTACCGATTGCTGATTGTCAAAGATTGCTGTTTGGTTAAAATATTTTTTAGTACAACAAGAATTGCATGACGTTGCAGTGTGATTCTGGAAATATGTTATTGCTATATAGGTAAGGTATATGACACTGGCGAAACAATACGTAATAGGTGTGATTAAAAATAATTAATATTTTAGATAACCATCTGTGACTTAATAAAAGTAACAGAAAATGACAGTAATTTGAAATTGTGTCACATAAAAGTTTGTAACTCTGCAACTCACATTTTTTTAAGAAACAAGAGAACCACAGAGCATAGTATTCTGTAACACTAACACGCGAATTCATATTCTAGTGACGTCACGCGTAAAACGCTATCTCCACCGACTGTACTAGCATTTATACAAATGGTAACAGCAGAGGGGTGGCCTATTTAATTACAAAGCTAGACGCAGTCACCGGTGCGTTCATGTGTGCGGTATTGAACTAACTCAGTCCATTTCTCTCGGTCGCCATGCTGATACAATTCACGATGATTTGTGAATTTGAGAGTACTCAGATTGCTTGAGTGTCACAAATTAGATGACTTGACAGTTGTCATTTGATTAAGGGAGTTTTCTAGTTTTACGTATGCATGTAATGGAGAGTTATACCTTACCCTTATTTTTGGATTTTTCATGCATATTGTTTAAGTGTGATTTCGGGCTTAGTGAAGTTGTGTCAGTTCTCGTTCTGCCTTTACATTTGAACTGACCATATTAAATTGGTCGCTCGCTAATTTTATGAAGTGAGATTTTTAGTTTTATTTTGTATTAAAACTGACATATTTATTTTAATGCGCTTGAGTTAGTTTAGTTGATTTAATTCAGTAACAAAAACTTTCACGGTTAGGGATTGTATTCCATACTTCGTTCGGCAAAAACTTTCATTATTAAGCTTTCGTCAGTTTCACAAAGGAATTTTTTCATCAGTAAACTGTCAAATCGTCAATTTTGTCCGTCCGATGTCAGTGTCAGAACAGGTTATTGGGACAATCGGTCAAATAGAATTATGTAAGTCTTTTACTAGGTTCTACCTTCGCCATTGACCCACTTCCCCATCGATCAATTTGCGGTAGGTCATAAGAATATCGTGTAAGCATCGCGTGACTAACGGCTATTACGCTAAATACGTTTCACGCCGAAAACTGGGGAAATTACTTTCCCAAATTCAGTCAGATTAATTTGTTGCTTTTTGTATTGTGTTTCGTAATCGGTTTAATTAATTTTTGTTTTGCGGTTTCGGAATGGAAAGCCGTTAGCGTGTAAAAAATTTTGACGTGATTTTATTATGATGTGATAAAATATTGTATAAGTAGAGAGGTGTTTTTTTAGAAATAAATTTAGTTACTGAATAGTTAGTAGTAGTAGTAGTAGTAGTTATTTTTTTGTCGTCTCAGTCTCTAGATAACATCAGAAGAACATTATATTCTATTGCAGACTTGTAATACCAGCTGAACGTGTATTTAATTTTCCATTGCACTGCAACAGTAACTTTCTTTAACACGTAACAATAGCGCCTGTAGATTTCATGATAGCAACACGTATTAGCGCAACTTTTGCTGTTAAAAGTGTTTAGAGGAATAAAACTGAACTTTGTTGCGTGCTTAAACTCTAGCTTAGTTTCTAAGTTACATCGTCCGGCGACGTGCATGCCAGTTGTAACTACAATGTTTTAGTAAATTTGAATTTCTCTCAACGTCGGTGTAGTTTTTATGCACTTTTTAGTACCTATTTTGCGTAGGTATTCTAATTTCATGAATTCTCTGGACTGAGTTTGGCGAATATTTTAGATCAACTCTATAACCAACCTATCTTATTGAATGTAATCGGTAAAGTATGTTATGTATGTATTGTTTGTGTTCCACTTTACTAATATAATTTGAAAACTGTACGGATAGCCGAGTGGTTGAGGTAATCACGCCAAACACCCTGTGCGCCACGGTTCCGGTTTGATACCTACACTAAAGGCCTTTAATCTGATTGATTTCGCCAAAGCAATAAAAATTTAGGGGTCTTTTCTTTAAAACAAAAATTACTCTCTCCTTGTATCGTGGGGGCTTACACACATGCGAGACTCGGAACGAACGCAAACGGACAGAAACGCTTTGTCTTACGCGGATATCAAAACTACTGAGAGTTTGAGGTTGGGACCCAACTATTCAAATTTTATTCTATATTTATTACATACGACGGTCAACAAATCTCTCAAACTCGAAAATTGATTTCCATTTAAAACCCAGAAATGAATTGTCAAAGTTTTGAAAACTCTTGTCGATACAAATTTAGGGTAACAGTGATCTTTGTTTCGAGTTCAACAGCTAAGCATTGTTCTTGACCTATTATTACGACTAAGTAGGCTTGTAATAAGTAAACTAACAACAAAGAACAAAGCAGGCTCTGCTAACTGAAGCTGAACGAAGACTAAGTGTAAATTGCCTTTGTACTTCGTTTGCTACGACTGTGTTTAGATTGTTTCGGTTCTAATGTAAGTATCTAATGCCTAACACTCGAAGTAGCTGTCAAAGTTTTCTTCAGCAAAAATCAAATTTAAAAGTCAATGAATAATCATATCTGAAGTTAATTGGAATTGAATCTTTAAATAATAATAATAAAACATTTATTTCAGACCAAAATACAAGATCCATAAGATGTTAGTAAAAGAATACTTAACCTAGTGTTAGTTAAAATAACTTAAATTATTACTATGGATACGTATCCAATGGGCTAGCCATAGGGCTGTCCCATTTAAAAGCACATATTTTTTTTAATAAAATATAAATGTAATGTCGCTACCATCACGCATACAACTATTTTTATGCGTTTTTGGCGGTTTCTAGAAATTCACACACGTAGATCAACTAGTGAAGACTTTTTGTGGACGGTCGTGTAAAACTACCAGTGAAATAGTAAATTAGTGAAATGTATGGAAATGTCATTGCGTTTCGTTTACTAGGTGAATTAGATTGCCACACATTCGAAAGTTTTTAATCTTTGCTAACGTTTATCGTTGGTTATTTGCAATCTTTTTGTTATTAGATTTTAGATATTGATATAAAATATAGAAGTGCTTTTGGCTTATTCGCTCGATGTTGTTATTTTGAGTAGGTTTCGACATTTATTTTGTGGGTTTCAGTGAAGCTCGAATTGTTTTGGAGCTCACTTTTATTAAATGTGACCTCTAAAAAATTTACACGTAAAAGTGATGAAGTATGGTACGGTAAGTATGGTTACAGACCTCACAGAACCTGAAGAAACATCTTATTCAAAACAGTCCGTGTTATTTGAAATCACAGACTATTCAGTAGTTATGCAAAATACACAGGTATCCAAACAATTTACAAATAAATTTACTGTGAAGCTCAAAGATTCTAATTTGGTTACTGTAATAATATTTGTGGATTTGTTTAAATGCGAATCCAGATTCCGGTGTTGATTAAACGTCGAGGAAGTTTTGCCTCAGACTTTACCTCCATCTTTTAAAGTAATTAGGAGTTGTAGAAAAGAGACACCGCTTGTCGCTTTGTAGTGCTCTGTCACGTTTCCACAGCTTCTATAATATTACTTTGAGATGTGGCGGTGGGCTCCTCGATGCCGGTGGCGAGTTCTGTAAAATCAATCAATTTGTTGATTTATCTGATGGCTCCACAAAGAGGCGTGCGGTTCCAACCCGTACTTTCTGAGAAACCTGTTAGCGAACGTTTACTGTAATCAACCAACTTTGAAATTTCATTTGCTGTTGTAAATTTAAGGTACAATATCGTACCTTAAATTTTCCTTATGTTGGATTCATCACCGTTTTTAAATTGTGTGCGGAAAAGGGAGGCCCTAATTATGGTATGACGATGTTGAAAGTTTTTACGGGAGATCATTCTTTTTGGATGATTTCAGTAAAATGCCCTTACTCGGAGCTATGACAAAGCGCCGTAGGGTTTCAAACTTTACATATTGACAGTCTGCTTTATTAATGTTCTTAAATAGTTGGTGTACGCTTGAGCTACCTTTGTGTCTAGACTTATAGTCGCCAGTCCCTGCTTTATAACCCGTAGCTATCTAGAATGGGAGACAGCTAATGTCTAGACTTCTGTTGACCGCGCCTCCAGCTGGGAGCTTGTTGCGGCAAGAAATAGTTTTTACAATACTTATGATTTGAGGTTATTGTTACTAAGTCATCAATCAAAGTCGGTTAATTGGTAAACTCATGAAAGCTACACTGTGCTACTTTAGCTTTTACTTGTATTGTAAGTTATAATACCGACAGAACATTTATAATGACAAAGTCAGGAAACGTGCTTAATTGTAACCTTTGACGGATACTTGGATAACTGTTTTTGTTACAATTACAAATTCGTGATAGTAATAATAATTATGCACCGCAATTGGGTTGGACTACGGCTTGTGAAGTGGACAGGATAATTTTGGAATTTATTTAATGATAAATAATTAGCAATATTCCTTTTTCAACTTCTGTTTTACGGATTACTACTAAGCCTGTTTTACTAGTAAACGTTGAAAAGTCAATAATGACATAAACTGATATACTTTTCAAATTCCGAGAGGTATTCGTCTGCAAGTCGCAGATGAATGAATTAAAAAAAAGGTGACATTCACCCCATCAGTAGCAATAGTAGAGTTATATTGTAACTGATGAATATTACTTTTATTATTATAAGTATTACGGTAGGTACTTGCTACTAATAATCTATATACTAATATATAAAGCTGAAGAGTTTGTTTGTTTGAACGCGCTTATCTCAGGAACTGCTGGTCCAAATTGAAAAATTCTTTTTGTGTTGAATAGACCATTAATCGAGGAACTCTTTAGGCTATAAACCATCACGCTGCGACTAATAGGAGCGAAAATAGGTACGAGTACAATGGAAAATGTGAAAAAACAGGGCAGGTATAAATCATAACTTATATCTTCTACCTACGGGAACGAAGTCGCGGGCAACAGCTAGTACTTGTATATAGGTACATAGATTAGTTCATTGCATGTACTTATCTACCGATATGCATATCAGCCACTTGCATCCGATATTCGGTGCTCATCGCAGCGAACTATTAACACTAATCTGATATCGGTGCTACTTGAGCTTGCAAATTGGTAATCGGCTATAGGAACTATTTGAGACATCTAGCCGTTATCTCACTCTCGAAAGGTAATCGGCTAAAGCAATTGGCTAAATTTAGAGCTTAATTTGTCTAACGGTATACGGATATACGATATACCCAGTATCGGTGATCTGTAATTAAGTTTGACGGGGACTAGGTGAGTTTGGGATTCCTAATCTCATGTTTAGCGTATCGGAGTTAGAACTGCGGGGAAATTCGAGGTAGCGTTTATAAATAAGCAATATTTGGTTATCAGTTTTTCCGTGGTGATAAAACAGTAACTATCGGTGATGTGAGTGTATAATAATGCTGAGTTTGTACAATGGATAGTTTTTCAATTTCAGTAGTATTTCATCGTTAATTAGGTATATATTTTCTTACTATGACTTTGGTTTTAAGAGATTTTTATGCTCATTTTTAAGGTCGGACTTTTTATATGTTAATTGCAAGCACTAAAATTTAATGCTATTGTTTATACATTAATGATAAAAAAACAGCAATTTGTTTAAGTTGAAGACCGCAGTCAACTGTGGGAGTTAGGTCACTATTACTAAAATAAGATTTTGTTACGTATTATTAAACAAAGTTCTGAAAAATATTATGTCAGAAGCATACAGCCTGATAAGTAGGTCACAATGTGTCGGCGTTACTTTAAAGACATGTTGCAGATTTCCGAGGCAGCTGATCATTTTACACAGATGTGCATTTGTCCTTATTATGGTTAATTGTAATGATTAATTGTTTACTTCGCATAACTTTTGAGGGTTTCATTTAGTAACAGATTAAAAATTTTGGAAGTTATTATAAGTATTTCGATTTTTTATTGATATAAAATGAACACAATTTTAGTCTAGATCATGTTTCTTAAGATAATATGCCTATAAGGGAAGATCTCCATGGAGTGCAATTGGGGATATCTAGCCGTGGATTAATATAGGCAGATGATCATGATGATGATGAAGGGAAGATCATAATTTAGACACTCGGAAAATTGGTGAACACTAAAGTGCACTTAATCCTACTTAAAAAGAACATCACTTCAATAGCACCTGAAACAAAATACGTTTTACTGTATATTTGGTTTATATCGAATTTATACTGAGAAGTTAGTTATCTATACTCATATATAAAGCTGAAAAGTTTGTTTGAACGCGCTAATCTCAGGAACTACTGGTTCAAATTGAAAAATTATTTTTGTGTAGAATAGACCATTCGTCGTGGAATGTTTTAGGCTATATATTATTATCATCAAGCTGCGACTAATAGGAACGAAGATACAATGGAATTTATGGAAAAAACAGGGCAGATATAAATCATAACTTATATCTTCTAACCACGCGGACGAAGTCGCGGGCAACAGCTAGTAATAAATATAAAATACGGTTAAAATTATCAATTAAACCATGGCTACAATTACATTTTTGGGATAACCCTGTAACTGACATTAACGAGCCTCATATTTTCCATGTGGTTAATTTATTTTCAAATGTGGTTTTTATTTTAAATTATATGCTTATTAAACTTTTAACACGTAACTATAGAATAGGAACTTATTTAAGGGCTTTACGTATGGAACACTTAACTAAATTAGGACATTTTTCCTTTTTACTCTTGTTTTATTGATTTTCTTCATAGGTGTTCTTAAGTTATCAGTTATTATGTTCTATGTAGTAGAATCAATACGTACCAAAAAGGTTATTTCACCTCTTTTATTAAATCTTCACGCTTTACTTACAGACCCTATTTAAAAATAACACGAAATTATTTCTAATATGGGTTGACGAATTTAAAGTACAAAGTACAAGCTTTTATTGAATTTTCCGAACTAATTTTAAAAACACAATATAACCATTATATTAAAGTAAAACGTATAGTAATGAAAATAAAGTTTAGAATCCCGTAAAACGGTATCGAACAAAGTATAAACTAATTAAAAATGTAAAGCTTAAGCAGAATAAAACGCTTTACACGTCGTGTGAGTATCGTCCATCCCGTATCCCGTCACGCCGCGTCGTCGCGACGTCGGCGCGTCGGCGTGACGTCGGCGTGACGACGGCGTGACGCGGCATGTCACACGCGCTGTGTCACGACCGAATGAAATGTGAATAATGGACTGTGAAACACCACGCGAATTGAAAATCGAGAGCCAAACAGCTACGGCCATTGTTATCACATGCCATTCAAGAATTCTGTTATTTTCGCTCTTTGCCTTACTATTTAGATGGAATCCGAGTGATTAGGGTCGTGTAGGGTTTTGTTTTGACATCATTTTGAAAAGAGCTTAGTTATAAGGAGATAGTTCTTGTCCTCACATGATTTATGTCTAAAGTATCTATGATACATAACATCTACGAATCTCCTCTATAATTATGTTTAACCATATTGATTTTAAAAAGCCAGTTAGAATTGTCCTAAGAGTGTTTCTAAGTTATGACTCATTTCAAAATTACTTATTTGTTCAGCCTTTTGGCAAGAAAATGTAACATACACTTTCCCACCAATAATACTAGTGTGATGATAAAACAAATAATTGCTAAGAAACATATGTTGAAACAAAGTTAGCCTGTTATCTGCTATAAACGAGAGAGCAAATCCATTCCCCAGGCCTTAGACGTGAAGAGCAGGTTCCATTACAGCCGGTGAGATGCCGACGTTACCTCGCTCACTCGAAGTCCGGGAGGAATACCGCTTGTTACTAAATGTAAATGATGTTAAGCTGCCTTTTTACATTGCTGATACGTACTCTCTACCTACCCTCTGTTCGTAGGTTTAAGATGTGGAAGCGAGACGGCTTGGAATATATTGTAGAGTGCTGTTTCTTTTCCAAAACCGTAGCAGTTTTTAAAAAGAGGGGTGTTTTAAATTTGACATCTCTGTCTATCTGTGGTATCATAGCTCCTAAATGGATTGAGCGATTGCAGTTAAGTTTGTTTTGTATTAAAGGTGAATTATGTGCTCTTAGATATGTTTGATTAAAATCTTGCTTTTACTTTCGGAGGCTTCTTTTCCTTGTTCTTAAGACGTGGTAGTAAATTCCCATGCTGTGTCTAGCGTTTTCCATAGGTATGTTGGTGTACTTCATATTTACGAGATTCAGTCATAAGCTAAAATTTACAGCACTTAAATAGGTTCCTTCCTGATCTCCTCGACTCATTTTATTAAGCGACGAAGGATGAGCGGCTTGCATAACCGTCATGTAACTTTAAAAGATACAGTCCATAACAAGAATAAAATGTATCAGATACAGGCCTCAAAAACATTTTCGCCTAGTTTTATTTCGCCCAAAAGTAACAACTCTCATAATTCTGTATAATTAAGCAGCAGCAATAAAACACGTAATGTTAGTGTTTTACATTAACCCGGTTATTAGAAATACTGAACCAACAAAAATACCATACTTACGAATGTAAATGCTTCGGTCCATGGTTTAACATTAACTAGCATTTGTTTATCATGTTTTTTATCTCAAGGTCAAAAAAGTGTATGATTTGCAGATTTATACGGAATGTTAATTTCCTAATGGTATTTACATACTAAAACAGTGCCATTTATGTACAAGCTCTGTTATCAGTACGGCTTAAAAACATATATTTTATATATTTCTGGTGACCTATCACAGTAATGCTATACGCAGAAATAATGTAAAACAAATCCACAACATGCCTACACAAGTCTAATGGCTTTAAGACAAAACCATCAACAAAACAACCCATAATATACATCGTCCATTAAAAAACAAAAGCTCGTGACAAGCAGTCAACCCAGTCATGAATCCATAAGTAACACCCCGACAATCGAAGAAACTCTCGCATTCCCGGACTGCATTAGGCCTACGCTATGACTTGGAAAATGCGACACTTACCGACAACGAGAGTTCCTCCCTATTTATGACGTCACTTGATTTATTACCAGCCTCCCCCCGAGACGTTTGTTATTCTTTGTGCAAAGGGCGACGAACTCTGAGTCAGCATTCAACAGATAACTTCTCAACTACAAAGCCTGTTATTACCTTTTTCTATGACTGTAATTGGTCGTTTAATTGTCTGTGTATAATAATTGAAAAGCTGTTTAATTAAAGACTTCTTGGGAACGTTACTACCTACTGGTTTACACCTATAGTTTTGATCGTGAGACACTATCGACATCGACATTAGATTTAATTTTGATTGGCAACTTTTACGTATCCTCTAAATGTGTCTTTAAAACAACCAAGCTTTTTAAACAATACCAACATAGCAGACAGAGTTGTTTCCTTAGCGAATAGACTTCCCGACAAAGATTTTCAACCTCTAAATAGTTATTTAAAAAACTGATGTAAATCCTCTAGGTAATTCAATTTATGCAGCTACCGTATTCAGTGGACCAGAGAAATTCAAGCGTGTTTAGTTGAAAAGTCGTGGCCTTTTTCCTATACTCTCGAAGCTGTAACACATTTCGAATTCTGATGGTCGTAGGAAATAGTGAATAAAACAAATATATTAAAAGAAACCGTTACGTATACTGGCCAGCAATTTTGTTAAAAAAAAATACATTGTCAAAAAAGTAGTTGACTTGATCAAGAGGCTTTGCATAAGACCTCGTCACCTCATTCCTAAGCACGTAATCGACCCATTTCCTAAACCTCGATCGAAATTCGAACTATTTATCATGTTCACACTGTGCACTGAATGCTATCATCCCTTAATTTCATGCATGATCAGCGTAGCATATTGCTATATTTAGAATTTTGTTATAATATTCGTGTACCTCGGAGTAGGCTTGGTTGGGATCAAGTTGCTGGAGTGTGAGTAATCCGACGGGACGGGTTTGGGGCGCAATCTTCCTACCCTCGCGTCGGCGGGTCTGTCGCGAGCTGTCCTAGCAACCACAACATCCAGCTGACTGCTACATGTTTCTTTTATGTTTTTCTATGAAAATGTTTATACTGGATATCCGTTTGTCATTTGGAAATTTGAAGGATTTTTTATGCTGCGTTTTTTGTTTAGTCTGCGAATGGCATCTTTCTCTTTAGTGGGAAACTCTTCTCAATAGAGAACCTGCCCTATAAAATGTATGTTGCTGAAATTGTTATGGTGAAGAACTGTTATCAGGATTAAGTTAATTATGTGTAGTCTTTTGAGCTCAAAATGCGCATCCAACTACTAAACCTGTGTTTCCGTGTGTGGTCAAATTCTGAGAATCTAAATTAACGGTATAAAAATAATCTTATCAATTTACATATTATTTTGTGTAGGTCAGGTAAGATCAAGGCTGTATACCAAGTAACAATCACTGTATTATTAAATAAGCTATCTATAAATATCATCGATTTTTTTTCAAATAATAAGTGTTATTTTTATTTCCAAATTGATCTTAACCAATATTTTATGTCAACCAGTATTAACTGGTATTCCACAAATTTGACACAACGCCATCTAACCTCAATCTAAGAAAAGCTTGTATTATGAGTACTAGACAACTGATAGACATGCTTATATATTTCTCAATTCACACATATAATTTAAACCTAGATACAGAAAAAAATATTGTACTCATCAAATATTTGTTCTGGGAGTCGAACCCACGACCTCTGGTATAGCTGTGTTGCCCACTAACCACAAGACTTATGGCCCAGTGTTCGTATAATGCAATGCTACTGTGTTCAAGTACAAAGAGGTTACTGTTATTCCTATCAAAACCGAAGTATTTGATAAAAAGGTTATCAAAGTAAAGAATTTAAAAACAATTTCGATTTTTTCGGATTAAAAGATTAGCAGAATATCATTTGATAATGATTATGAGTTGCCAGTTTGTCTGCACTGACTTTTGCTAACGAGGTTATCCGTAAATATTTTTTTTTACCTGAACAGCGTTTACAAGAATACTTTGTCAAAACTTTATGTTTTTCTTGTATTGTAAAATATTTTTGGACATGATTTAAGAGAGTTTAGAAATTGTTGTCTGTACTAAGTAAAATGCGTATCACAGGCAACCATAACAATCTTAATTATAAGACTTTAAGAGTAAAAAAGTAGAGAAGAGAACAGAAGGTATGAACAACTGACAGCGACATCTCTTGTTCAAAATCAACCATGTTAACGTAGAAAACAGTTCCCTCCCCTATGAAAACGCTACACATATTTAGCTTTAGGAAAAAAGTAATGGTCAATATCCAAACATCGACATTTGAAATGAAGCCCCACCTTTCCTATACATTCAAAGGTATCAAATTTATTTGCTCAGTTTAATAGACCGCTCAATATCAAAGGTACGTGGGGAGTACTTTAATTCTATTTGTGCAGTCAAACAAGGACCAGCGGTGATCCCCTTTCAATTAATTTATCCGAATATTCCAGTACGATAATATGAGCTTCTAAAAGCCTGTAGCTGAGTAGAAGCGAGATGCACTTACGCATAGTATGTTGTCCCGTCTCGCTTCTAAACAGCACCAATTTTGGTTTAAAAGTTTGTGGTACAAGGCCAAGCTTTGTTTTACTCGATTTTCATTTAGTCATAATCCAATAGCAGTACATTGCGGTTACATGACAAAGTAACTTATTATTATTTCATTCGTAATTGAATCGGTTAGTTTAACATTTGTTTTGATTGGTTCGTCGTGTTCAGTAAGCCAATTAGCGAATTTCCTATTTAACTTTTATGTTATTGAAATGTTGTTTAGTTTGTTACATATAGTAATAAATGTTGGACCTTGTTTTAGTTGGATTAAAAATGAGAATGGAATTAAAGATGCTCCAATTTTTTTCGTTGTAACTTCTGTTGTAATAAAAAAGAGGTGCCACTCGTAAACGGTAAATTTTAAAATGGTTACCACGATACATAAGTTCATCGGAATATACCTCCAGTATTAATCGTTGAAACGTAATAGCAACTGTAATCGAAAAATTCCTAGTAATGATTAAAAAACGTTGTACGGTGTCTCTGCGTGAGGTTTCGGAGTAACTAATTTTGCGCAACGAAATGTTATATTTAAAAGTTTTACACTTTTACACAACAGTTTAAAGTTCTCGGAGTACAAGTGAGGCAGAATTGGAATTTCTGAGTTTTTTTTACTAATTTTTGTTTTCATTATTTGTTTGTGTTTTTACCTCTCTCCAGTTAGAAGAAGATCATTAATATATGATTTTAAAAGTGTCTATCATACAGATTTTCTTCTTCAAGGCTTCGTACCCGAAGGGTTAAAGTGGAATCCTTTTACTGCGGCAACACTATCTGTTCGTCAGTCTCTCACCAGGCTATATCCCATGAACGCTGCTATAACAATAAATACTGAACTGAAGATCGGTTTAAGCATCAGTTGATACGGTCATTAAATTATTTTTTTCATCACCGCTTCGTTTTTTTAGCCATTTTTTTGTTACTGTACCTCCTGTACCTCCTCCTGTGCCTCCTCCTGTACCTCAGTGTGTACAGTGTGTACGGACAGCCTGAAAGCCAGAAAAACTGAATCAAATAATATATTCCAAATCAAAACGTTTTTCTTTTGTTCCTGAACAGTACCCAAAACAACAATAACTCGTAACTATTAATTGAATATCAACCAATATGTGGGCATATCGTAGCATTCAGTTCAAGTAATTGCCATTAGCAAACTCGAGTGAGTCATTTCAAGTGCGAGGGCGTTGGATGATACTTATTAGCGAGGGCTCGGACTTGTCGAAGGCAGGATTTGACATATGTATAAGATATAGCATTTTATTATTGTTTGACGGTTAATTAAGTGATGTGTTTACTTTTCTTGTTACTATTGAGGAATGAGGATGCTTCTTATATTACGTCGTTTATCGTTAATCGTTAAATGTTTCATTATTGGTTCTGAATTTCCTAATTCAATTAAACAGGTAATTAGTGTTGTAGTGGGATATTCATTAAGTTATTAGCAATCACAGTTAGTGTTAATAATTATTCCTTTTCTTTCATGGATAAACAAAAAATTACCTATTTAAAATTGGATTTGGAATTAAGCATTAGGATTATTAGAAAAAAAAGTCAAATAGAAAAAGGAATCAATTTTGTTATTACCCTTTTAAAACCTCATTAAGTGAGTTTAGCAAATGCATTTCTTTTACTTTCACATGATTTCTCGACTTCAAAAGCCTCCAATAAAACACTCACATTTACGATTACGCTATCTAAGAAAGTTAATGGTGCGTTAAAATAATTAAATCCGAAAAAGTGTGAAATGTAAAGTGCAGTCTATTTCGTAAAGAAAACCTATTATTTATATAACAAGCTGTCATTTGGGAACAACGGAAACGTGCTGAAGATATCTTTAAGAATAAATACTAGTATAAAGCGATGAGCTCAATGTGTTGCCAATGAAAATAAAATGGAACTACTTTTCTCGTTTTCCGTTGCATAAAGTGTTGTGAGTTCGGTTCGGTGAATATTGGCACATTTTTTGCTGTAAAATTAGGCGATAGTTATAAACAGACTATAATCGATTTCTTATTGCTGCGTATAGATAATTTAATACTTAAGGACTTCATATTCAACGACAAGCTTATACCGATTGATGGACTGTCAAAACAAACAAGGTACCTGTTGAAGAGTCCTTATTAATCTTTTACGTAAATCTCTCTCTAGTCCTTACCCCAAAAAGCTTTTGCCAAAATGAAATTGGGCGTCTTTATCAAATATAACTTTATAGATTGACTAGCTGTTGCCCGCGACTTTGTCTGAGTGGCTTTTATAATGTCAAGTACAATAAAATTAAAAACTAATGATCAATTCATGCCAGAATTCAAGCTAATTTTTCCAGAAACTTTAGACTCATCAAAAATAGAATTAAAAATATTATATTTTTGATGAGTTTAGATAAAACCAGACATTTTTTATTCAAACACTTTACACCACTCTGGTTTACTTTAGGTCCAAACGGTTGGACGGATTTTGACATTAAAGGTACTATTATTATTTCTTATTGATTGATAACAGTTTATAAAAAAAAATCGTTTTATCAAGGTAGCAATATCTCTATAAATTGTTTACTTGTACATCTTTCCAACACATCTTTCTGACGATCTCATGTCCGTATTGGACTCCATATTATTTAAAAAATTAATATAACTATTATAAGTTAGCCTAAACTGCGCTATCCTCCACCTTCCACATCTCATTAAAACCTACATAATTCTCATAAACCGTACCAAATCGAACGCATCGGATTAATTACGCGCGGATATAATTAAACTCAGTAAAACGTAAGTAGGTATGGGATTCGTTAACCTACTGATGGTATCTTCTCAAAAGCAACGGTAGTCATTGTTACTCGCACGCGAAGAATACCATAGCAAAACAAATATTGTTTAGAAGTTACGGTGAGGCGTGAAATGGCGTGTTGCAGTCTCGTTATCGACAGGCATTGTGGCTTCCCTCATATATCATTGCATGTGAATGTTGACGCCTGTTAGCTGACTGTTGGAAGCTGGAAAGATTTACGCGTACGGAATACTTGCAGTGGTTTTCTTACTGATGCAGTTGAGACTTTTTTCGTTTTGATGTCAATAGCGTAGTTTCGAAGAAAAGAGTAACATTTATCCTACTTACATTTGGTCTCATTGTAAGAAAATTTTATCAAATGATGGTTTAACAATAGCAAGTTCACTTGGTACCTCATACGTTTGGACAGTTTCGGAATCTGGATTGGATCTGTCCCAATATTTTTGTAAAAGTCATCAATTAACTCAAATGAACCGAAAACATTTAATTTATAGCGCGTTATAGGATAATCTGCCTTCAAGTAATATCCAAAGCTTTGTTGTCATTGTCATGCACCAGCTAGACAGTAAGACACGTTCTTAATCCTAGCAAGTTTGTAAACTCCAAGCCTGGGACGTGAGCCACGCTGACGTCGACTTGTGTCAGCCTGGATGGCCGCTTAGTACAATATTTAGCCACAAAGATAAGCTACATATGGTCATTAGACGAATTTCCACATCAAAGGAAGCTAATATCAATTTACACCTAATTTTGGCTTATGAAGGATTAGGTTCCATTAGTGGAACGACCTAATTAACATATCGTTTTACCGAAGTTACATAACATAAGCTCAGAAAATTGTTTCTTGTTAAAACCATTGTTCAAGGGCAAATTTTATATATCTATTTTTGCCATGTTCGCAAAAAATCCAATTCCTATTCTGGTGTTGTCATTTTATCATTCTTTGTACAATCAAGGTAGGCTTATGATAGCGTGCATTGGTTCGGATATCGAGGTCCTTGGGATCGTGACTTGGTGTCGTGGTACCAGGTATTAGCAGTATCAATGCTCATGCATTATTCATACCGCGCCGTGTAATCAGTCACAGGTGCCGACGTATCGATGTAAGCGTACAATTTTTTTAGCACTCATTATTATGCGCAGACAGATAATTCGATCTCATGTTGGTACTTGGACTTAGATGTAAATTTGAATGGTTATTTGGAGGATCAACACCTTGAATAGTGGATACCTTTCTGTATGAAGATTCTGTAAACATGATTATTACACATCTTCTTCTCTTTATCTTTATTTAATACACATCTTCTGCGAAATCAGTCAGGTATCCTCCGACATCTATCCTGAATTCGGCTATAATTTAAACTTTAGACTAGGCACGAATCTCCAGCAGACTCGAACCCGCATTTCAAGATTCTTACCTTGGTATTTATAGATGCCAACCGGATTTCGTCAATACACAAGAATATTTGCTTCCATTTCATTTATTTCGTCACGATAAACTGTGACTGAATAGTGTTTCGCGATAAACTCGATAGCAATATCAGAAATTTTAACCGGTCATAGAATAAGTCGGTTCCATGCTATTTGTGATTGCACAAACATAGTTTAATGCATATTGTGTGCTGGCAAGCACCATGGCATGTATATTGGAAATTTCAATAGTAGTTTAATAAAGCTACGTCTTGGATACGCGGTTACAACAGTTTATGGCGCTTCTTGTCTTCTTCACGCATTTTTTTTGGTCTCGGTAGATCTGATTCTCCTTCATTTTTTTTAATATATATGAGTTTATCTCTTTTATCTGGCCCATTAACCATGACTTTATTACTGTACTCAAAAATAAATCTGTAGTGTTTTATGTTTGATGAGTCGTCTAAGTTGTCAACTTTAGTGGAAGGAACACAGTTTTTGTACTCTTTATATGCTTTTTATATGTTGCTTGATCCTGAACCCTGATCTTATTAAAGTTACTAACGTATAAACATAGTTACAAATGTAAATGTTCGTATTAAATTTTGTCTTCAAGAAATTCAAATAAAAGAAGAATGAATTAAATTCTCTTCGCTATGCATAAAACTGAATCTAATAAAAAAGCAGTGATACAGAGCTGCATACCTTGGTTAATAACCTAATAAACTATGCGCAACTAGTTTTGATCCTTGCAATGTTCTATCTCACGCTGCGAGCACAACCGCGATAGGAGCGACGCTCGACCGGCTCGACGCTTCGTAGTTCCGCACACGGCCGTCTCTGTGGTGTGTCGCTCCGGTCGCCGGCAGTATCGCCTGGCGCTTGTCGAGAGTGGACGCTCGCTTCTCGCGTCCCGCACTCCAGATCAACGCACGAAACAAGTTACACAAATTCGTTTCTGACAATTTTAAATATAATACCATAATTATCACCATGGACTTGAGTGATCTCATTAAAATTACTTTTACTAATGTAATTTTCTAACTTTACTTTGTTTTTCTTGTGGAATTTGTGGCTTTATTATCTCTATCGAAAGATACGGTTCGTAAAGGTGAAATAAAAACGCGAGTGAAATTGTATAGTTATAAAGACTATCCGTAGAGGAGTTTGAATTTTCTGTTGTTTTTATTGTTTATGAGGACGCAAACCTTAGTGTTGAAAAGAGACAAGATGAGGTCCAAGCGTGCAAGAGCGACAGGTGTGGTTGCTTTAGCGGTTCTGTTGGCAACTATAACAGGTAACTTTATACATATTCTATTGGTTTTACGTTGCTTTTATTGTAGGAATGGATAAAATACCTCTCAGAATATTTATTTATTGTAACTTTTACTTGCTCAATTGTTTATAGAAGTTTTTTTACTGTACTTTATCGAAGTTGATAACAATTTTAATTTCTTATGTTGGCAATACATTGATGTGTGATTCACACAAACAACTTTGAGGTTATGTTATTATTAATGAAGGCTTCTAACAAGGTGATTTTTCGAAGAACTACAGTGTTATTTGTCGGTAGCCGTTTGAATACATATTTTTAAATTATAATTGAAAGACTACTAAAAATTACTACCTATACAAAAATTACCTGTAAAATTATACGTGAAAAAAATTTACGCGCTATTAATGTGTTATTTGCTATAATTAGTTTCACTTTAATTACTTCTTATTTTTAAACACATAATTTCATGCCTCAAAAGAGAATTCAAATTTGAACCTGATAAGATTCAGAACAAGAAACCGTTGGAAAAATCCTGGATGAACGCACAAAGAAAGTTCACACTACCGGGTAGCAACAATAACTAAAAAATAACTTCAATTAACCATTGTGTGATTAATCATTGAGAAAAGAACAGTAATCATTCACCTAGATCGGCGGCGAAAACAATTAGAAACTTCAGTGGATTGTCGAACGTGACGATTAGCGACATCCAAGGCCTAGTTGTGCAAAAACCGTTGAAGTCCGTTATACATTGAGTGCAGGTGGTCACTACGGAAGCCGGCTTTCCAGGAATAATTGCGAATTATGCCACGTTTGTTAAGAACCCACCCGTGCGTTACTTTCTCACCGCACGAATTTTCTTAAACAATTGGAAATTTACATCGAAACGGCTCTAAAAAATTGCCATATTTTGGCAAACGAGCCAATTGGTACTGCAATTTATGGTATCTTTGCTCGTTTCGAACAATCAATATTACTTTTTACGGGGATTTCGGATGTTTTCCATTAGATTAGATGGTATAAATTTCTCCCCCTAAGTTTTTTTCTTCAATCAATCAGAAGAGCCTAGCCGTAAAACATTAGATACATCGTGTGTATGAGGGGAGTTCTTTTATTTCTTTGTTTTCCATAAAATAATAAATTGACTTCCCGGCTATGTATTATATAACATTAGTCTTATTAAAAGAAGACATATAGTACAGATAGAAAATCGCCCACAAAGTATTCATTTTATTATAGCCTTTCATTAATTTTATTATCGTCGCCAAAGAACTGTTGATATGAGGTCAAGGACTTTAAAAACAAACCTTTCCTCATTATTTTTTAATAATAACGTACTTTGAAAACAAGAAAAAGCTACATTTTCTTCCCACGCTCCTAAATAACCAACAGCAAAGTAATTTTATTTTTAGGCTTATGGATCAATAAATTCATAATTCCAATTAATTTTACAGGACAGTTAGTATTAGCGGAACGATGCAGGTAATACGGGCTCTAAATTGCATTATATGATTGCCAATAGTGATGTTCATTCTGCGATAAAGTATCGACGCGATCGGATCAATAACCCGGCGTAAATCACCTCGCGAAACGTGAGAGCTTTCATTACTTACCTGTTGTAATGAGTATTAAGAGAAACTATAGTTCGAAGACATGGACTTGTAATTGCATTTCTGATAATTACTTAAATATGTGTATGGGAAGAAAAGCTGCAAGATTGGACCGAATATATCCGCTGAACTAAATCTGTCTGATTGGATTTCCAAAAACCGCAAAACCATTTGGTAGACTCGAAGTAGACGGCGAGATAAGCTCGAATCTTACCTGAAGGACTGAGCTACACTTGCTTTAGAAAGAGAAAAAAGGAAAAGAGGAGATTATGTAGGCTTATAATAATAACAATAAAATTATTAACTGTGGGCGGTAGAAGTGGTGAAGAGCTGTTATCCGAAATAGAGGATCTTAATTCAAGGATTGTTTCATTAAATTCAAACCAAATATTCAAACTATTATCACTTTATCTACACACTGAATACAATTCACACAAATTCTAAGCATCTGCCATGTCATTACCCTCAGTCATTTAAGCCTGTTAACGCAGCGAGACCGCTGTAATGGCATGTTGACGGCACTTTCCACGGTCATGACCGTTTGTGATTATGACTAGCAATAAGAAACAGAGATATTACTTTACATTTCAGTTATTACGAAAGTGCCGCCTTATGTTAATGGCGATAAGTGCTGAAGACTTCAAGGATCTTGATATCATCAACGAAGTACTAAAATTTTATAGACATTTTCGACATCAAATTTACTATAAAATTGTAGTGACGGCGTTGGTGAAACTCATAAATATATGTTCCAGTTTATTCTAATATTACGGTATTATACCCATAATGACTAACGAAATGACAAAAATAATTCTTCGTTATATTTTCCTTCAGACTATCAGTCTCAATATTTCTGTCAATAAGGCATTTCCGATATGTAGCGTAACATGTTAGTATTATTTTAGAAGGAGCATTCTGGAGCTAATATGAATTTAGCTCCACTGCACCCAGGATTATATCGGCTACTGGAGCTTCCTGAACGCAAATAGCGACTTGAGATCTAATGCGTTTCTGATTGTGCAACATCGCTGCTGTTACATTATTTAAACATGTTATAGTTCCAACTCAGTACTGTTTACCTTCATAATGCTTCTTAAAGCGTTCCGTCTTGGCATTCATAAAAATAGTCACGTTTGTATAAACAATTTTCAGGTTAACATACGTGTAAGTAAATGAAGTTATTTTATATCTAACTGTACGGACGCGTGATGTGGGTCATCGTGATGAATCATGTGAACTCGGACTAACTCGTTAAATTGCCTTGCGTTACGTGACATCATAAACTTACACTTAAGATCAGATAGGTTTCTGAGAATGTTAGGTGAAGTAGCAACACTAGGAACATTACTACCAACATTATTATTTCCAATTAACTGTACCTTTCGAGAGACGGGACTTACATGGACGGAGATAATCATAAAATCTCTATGTGGGATGAGGATTAAACAAATCTACCGTTGTTTTATATTTACGAATATAAATGAAGACAGACAATGGGTGATTCCACTGTCGCCGTCATAATTATTTATAGTTGGTGAATGCTTTGATAAACTAGATAACATAAACAATCGCGGATTCAACGACCTCATTTAAAAGAAATTGGTGCAACAAACCGAATAATATTAGCACTCAACAAACAGCTGAACTAATCGTACAAATTTGACCGTTGGAATGCAATTCAAGTCCCACGAGGAATAAACGATCGAGTCATTAAGTAAACAAAACACGTTTATGTTACAACCGGCCAGAACGTTAGCTATGTCATCAAATGATAAGCCTTATCTAATCTAGTACAGGTGCTTCCCTATCGAGGACGCATTGGATGTATACCTTTACCGATAACGCGGACTCTATGCAAAAACGGTCAACGGTTTTCGATATCGTTTTTGTTGACACCCTTTGTTTAGCCGTGATTTTAATCAAACCGGAGGAACTTTACCTTATGAGACGGTCGGTTAATCTGTGTTTCAAGGATCATTCTTACCATACATTTACTATTTATGTTCGATGCTCAGATGTTCAAGCGAACGACCGCATCCAATGTTGTAAATGCAACTTTATGTATCGTATAAGGTTGTCCATGTTCTTGCAGTTTTAACCTTTTGTGAAGACCTTTACTGGCGTCATACCAGTCTTCTACAAAGGCTATGGACGCTATTAATATAGGTGTTCAAATAGAATTCGTAATTTCCTCTCTAAATATTATGGACCAAATTTAAATCTGTTTGATCCCAAAATTTGACAATATTCCACTTGTCTACAAATTACAGACCCAGAAGTGACGTTTTTTGTATAACCATTTCTTTAGAGAGAATCTATTAAGTTGTATTTTCCAGGATATGCATTTCCGTTTCCCTAAGCATCGTTGGTGTCGCTTTCGTGTGGTTGAGCTACTGATAAAACCGGTAGTCCAGACCGGTTCCAGCGACAGGATGTCGGGCTAACGATTTTCGCAACATTACCTTACTCTGGAATGCCGTATGAAATGTATTGGGTGAAACGTGTACGGTAGCGGAATTCAAACCTTTGGGACAATATCTCATATGTCTGTTACTGTTTCGTGGTCACATTATCTTAGATAAACCTAAGTTTGTTGGTTATTCAATGTTATAGATGTGTTAACAATTTTTAAAGAACTTATTTTATTCATTCAAGAACCAAAAATGCATCGACCGAAAATTTTGCCGATGGTTCTTCATGTGTTGAAATAAGTTACGCACTTTTAATTTCAGCATAGTTATAAGTGTTGCGTTCATATTGGGTGGTACAGTTTCATAATTAAATATGTGAATATCAAGAGTATTACTCTAGTGAGCTAAATTACGATAAACATTCTTGATAATATGAAGGTGAACTGAAATAAGATTGGGACATAATCAGCTTCTGCTTAGAAGATAATAAAGTGGGTGTGACTATTATCCGACTTGCATACCTTACACATTGTCCACAGATATTTCTTTGACTATTTCTCGAGTACATTATTTAAATAAAGTGGGTGTCCGACTGGCATACCTACACATACACTACAGATATCTTTTTGCCACTATTTCTCGAGTACATTATTAAAAATTCATGTAGTTACCATGAAAAATACTCCATACTCAATACGCATGTACCACACATTACACACACAAAACCTTCACACACCGTTACCAGTTCACTGTTACGAAAAACCGTACAATTAGTTCTGCCTTTGCTTGAACATTTCAAATTCGTTGTACTTGCATAACCCAAACGATGGAAGTAAGCATCGAATAACTCAATTGTGAAGAGTAAAAGCAATGCTTTCTAATTTGTCTGGACGTTTTAGCAAGTTCAGAGGTCCATCACGAAAGTTGAAGGCGAAATTTACCAATTGTATTTCATTCACTCGGTGTTTTTGTCCGAAGGTTACGATAGTTCGTGTTACAAATAATGCAGTGTACTACAAATTACAACTGATTTTTTTATCGTTCGCTAGCGGTCGTGATTCGTGTTGCGTTTTTTGTAATAGCTGACCGTTTCATGGTACAGCGATTTCCCTTTGTCGAGATCAGAGGTGTGACCAATTTTGATGTCATAATTTTAGATTTCTTTTAATATTATCACCGGTTCATGATTTAAGTTCTTTAATTGATGCTTTCCTTTTGATGCTGAGCGGAAGCTCTCTTCAAACAAAAAGATTGATCAATCACACCAAATTGAAAGTCAACTTAATTTGCTCCTCGAAGCAGTTCTGTAAAATGAAAGACGTGTTTTTTTTATCATTTCGAGTGTAAACATTTGATGAAGATCATTGAACGTCAATAACGGCAATGACAGCTATTTAGTAATAAAGAACACAATGGCCTATTGAGCTGACCAATTTCCTACAAAAAATTGGAGCATTACTGCTTCTACAAACGGTGACAACTGATTGCTGTTAATAAAGTCTATAAAGCCAGGTCAATCGACTGTTACTAGGCGGAGAAAACTGTTTCCAATCGATGCCTACACTTTTTTCTCCATTTATTTTCTTTACTTAATCTCCGTTGGATATATCTTGTACTGTAAACTTATTAAACACAAGCATTATGTCTTTACATTGTATCCTTAGTATCAAGATCAACAGAAATATACACGACAGTTTCTGGGCGAGAGCACAAAGCGTGTGACACACTAGTTTAGCATGAAAATATCAGATGAAAGGTCATAGGAGCAACTATTTCCATACTATGGAACACAAAAGATGACAATGTATCCGTGTGTATGGAGATACCCAACTAGATAATAATATCGGAAGTATTAATAGTAGAAGCAGTTGGTAATAAATTGTCCTGTATATCTAAATTGATACTTATGTCGAAGTTATCGCATTAGATTCATCATAGAGGCACGTACTAGAATTAATGAATCACCATATTGACATGACGTCCACATGTGCGGGAGATTCACAAGCTTTGCTTCTAAGATAACTTATAAAAGAGTTTGATTAAGTTGTCGAGGATAACGACTTGACTTTTATGCAGCGAACAAGTACATTATTTGTACTTGCATTAGCATGCCCCGAAACCTGTTCTTCTAGACATGTTTTTGCTTGACATATAAAATTTGTTCCAGACATTTAAGTCTACCGAACACAATTCGAATCATTTATTAAATTAAGGGACTGAATAAACAAACCTCAATAACCGTCACACCATAATATTAAATCGTTTGTTTCGACTCATCATTACTTAACCAATTCAGTTTGAACCGCGGAACAACGAGGAATCATGATCATAAAGTTGTCACATGCAATGTTATGACTTTGTAAATTGTTTGGAATTGCCAGCACGGGCTTATAGATATAAAACCTCTATCGTACAATTGGCTCGATGAGATGGGTGGAGCTGTGGAGCATTTCACTTGGTACGTTTAAACATGAAAGACAACGGGTTTGTGGTACAATGAAGCAAACAGAGTGTGTCGGGCTGCGGGGGACAGGCGACTGGTCCGCAGGCCTTGACTACAGGGCTGTACACACGTTATACAAGTTTTTACACAGCACTTTAAATAGCTGGCTCTCTTTAAATCGTTAGTGATTTTTTGTTCGTATATACATGTAAAGACAAAAGCTTAAAAATAACTTCGCCGGCTAGACCGCTAAGCCAATTAACGGTTTACTCGTGGAACACCAGAAAGCGAAACGGCTAGACTACCTCACACTGTTTTAATGCGGTATTATAACGGTTTGCATAACTATTATTTGTAAGGTTTTTTTTTTATTGAAATTGTTGTTTTCTGAATGACGCTGGCGATATTTTTAACAAGATTTGTATTGCTCTCATGGTTATTTAATAAACTGGCAATGCAAACTGCTAATTAAATATGCATATTTTATTATGTTCAAACGTGTACATATCGTGTAAAATGGTTATTTATTAGTGACATATTACCATCAGTTAAATTGATGGTCCAATTAATATGACATGTAGTGAGAAAATCCATGTTTTGTCGTTCCACTTTGTTCGTTTCGTAATTCAGTCATTTTTTTTTATCGGTGTTCATGTCAAAAGTCTTTTTGCCTATAAAGTTATTGCTTGTTAATTAATTTATTGTCCATAACCAATCTGGCAGATAACTTCGCGTTAACAGGTCATCGTGTATAAATTATTGTTTGTTCTTAATTAATGACACATTTAAATTTATCCATGCTTACCACTTTAATATTGGATATCAATTTCGGTCCTTACATTTTATAGTCATTAAGTTTGTCAATATAAACCCACCAATCGTATAATAATTCACATCGAAACAGTTGTGTTGACAGTCTGAGTTTCAACAATATTTGTTTTTACATTATGTACGTACCAATAACGTATACTTACCTAACACCGAAGTTTCTAGTTATTTCTAAAGTTTAAGCAGGAGTTACAAATTTAAACATCCCTGACACGCATTTCAACAAAGACTAAATCGTTGATAAGGCATCTCTATATCTTTCAGTACGCTCCAAGTAGCTAATTTAACATTTGAGTAGCTTCTAGCAAGTCAGTAACTGCCACTTGTAGCAAAGCGTATAATTCAACAATTCAAACGTTTAATTAAACATGTCCAGACAAGCTACGGAGTCTGTAACAAGTCTCATTGATTAAATCAGCTGGGATATCGTATTCCCGAGTCGAAAACAAAACGCGGCGAAGTGAATAAATGTATTCCCGCCAGCTTACACTCAACGAGTGACAAATGGTTTATGTAAAAGACAATACGGAGTCCACACGACGTATTTAGAAGTACCTGTATAAATAAGCATGTAAAATAATCCTGCCTACACTTCCTCGTAACGTTACCTTCGAGTACGTATTTACATAATTTCGAAGAAGCGTCGAAGCGGCTCTAATCGCGAAGAAAAGATTATATTTCTTAAGAAGACTTGCGTACCACTTAAGATTGTAAATAGGCTTTGAATAATACGACACCAAAAGTCCGTACTGTTTAATACCGTAAATAAATTGCCGAAACGATATCATGGTAATACTAGCTCTAGCTACACTTGAACCTTGCTCCAGTATCTGTGTTTAGCAGTTCAACCGAATGTTCCGAAATCCGTGTGAACCACACACACCACAAACACCACTGCATAGCAACAGCCTGACGTTGGCGTTACTCTGCACTAGAATAAACAATTACAAACATTACGCTACTGCAGCACTCAAGCAGTCAAACAAAAATGGATAATAACTTTTGGATTAATTAATAATGCAACGTTGCATCTGTTTAAAACTACGATGGCGGACAAGAATGTAAAAAACTGCGAAAAAAGGGCGCACGCCAGCGAAGGAGCAAGAGAAATGCAATAATTTGCATTTTATTTCCCACACACAGACACGAATTTCGTTCTCGTAACTGTTTCCCACCATTGTGGTAGCCATATAATTGTACAATGTTAATGATTCCACGCGATCTTCGCTATCTATCCGAGATCTGCGCCTCGCCCGTGAACATTAGCCGTTATAACTGACTTTACTTTTTCAAACAATGTTCACGTATGGCTCAATCTTCACACCTTGTTAGGGCTATATTTCGCATGTTTTTAATTACCATATATTTTGGCACGAAAAAGTCTTCATGTAATATATTGGTACTAAAAATGAAAGTCTTGCATGCCGCGCTTATAAAATGTGTACGCTCCAGTTTGAGGAAGATATTTATGACGTTTTCACTTGCACTCATGTGTTTTCTTCACGTAGATAAAGAATACGCATTGGAATGTTTTCATTATAATGAAATTCCGTCATTGCCATATCATTTAACTTTAGAGGTCGTTACTTATTCATATAATTTGCCTTCGTAAACCCAAAGGTAAAAGCTTCTTGCGTCCGTAATAAAATCTTACGTACCGCAGAAAGGTCTTATGGATGAAACGGCCGACTTAGGTCACGGGACGATGATCCTAAAAAGTAACTGCTAAACAAAGTACGAGTAATATGAGTAAATAATTTATTAAGTTACTTGGGGTCTATAAAAAACATTTCGTACTAAATGTTATGGTGACAGTTAATGTATGTTTACTGTGCGACGTCTTTGTAACTTTGAGACGAGTAGCTCGGAGTTTAAGAGGACTCGAGGCGGTACCTCGTCGGTCATCATAACTTCTCCTTAGCCGTGTACTTATGCAAATGGACTCTGGAACGAAGTTTGTAATAGCTTTACTGGACTCTTTGCCACTTTTCTTAATGTATGGTCGCTTAATTCACTTGAATGTGTTGTGGTTATGGAATTTAATGTCATTCTTCTATGATTATTTATTAAATAATTATTATATTATTAAATGATGTAACGATTTACTCACGCATATTTATCGGGGTAGCCCGACTAGTTTCGGACCCAACCGGAGTCCTTAATCATGAGCATAAACCGTTACATCATTTAATAATGAATCAATCTCACGATAGTTACTATCAAAATTCTTATATTGCTATGAAATAAAAGTAATTTATTCTGTTGAAGTTGAGACTCATGTATAAATAAAATAAGTTTTATTATTCGTGAATCCGAAAAATGCCAATATGTGATAGGTGTACCCATATCGATCTATTGATTGGAAAATGTCGTGAATCATAGGCAATACGAGAAATACGATAACAGATAATGTTAACATAATCTACTACGTCACAAAAGAGAGAAACGATTCATTATTTTTACAATGAACAGTTTACAATCGGAGGCACTCAGAAAACGCATTCCGATCGAACAATTCGCTCTCATTGATATACAAATTGAATAATTCAAGTACTTTCACATTATCTCTCATAACGTAGTAATGATGTTCTGGTATCTTTATGTGGCTATTTTGGATCATAAGTGGAGTGATAACCAGAACAGGAGTACCAATCGGTGGAACATTAACTGAACAGGAAGGGAAGGGTCCGTTTAATGTTCGATATTAAACACTTGGGTATGAGTGGCAAACGTCTTCATCTTGATGGCGGCTGTTGTTATTTGTACAAGGCACATAACTTTATACGGCAGTTGAATTACTTTTGGAGGAATACACGACTTCATTTCAGCTTTGCTTGAAGTTGGAGTGGAAAAATATGTTAAGCAATTCCTTAACTAAGCTGGCTTCCCGAGAATTTACATGAGATGTCACTTCTATATTTTAGCTAGATTATAAATAAAATTATAACACAGAATCCTTAAAATTTTCTGCGCTGCTTGGCGAGAAAATACTTATTTTTGTTCTTCTCAGTTTGGTCTCTACTCTCTTGTGGTCAAAGTTACAACTGCTTAACAGAACTAATGGTGAGACATAACTTAAGCTTCCAACGTGGCATAAACTTAAATAAAATAACTAACACAACCAAGAGTTCTCGCAGCAAAGTTTGAACTTCAACTTGAAATGTAACTTAGGAGTAAGGTGTTGGTAAACTGAATCTGGACTTCTATACAAAAAAATAAAATATTTTCCATTCATTGTAATAAGACGAAAATAGTTATATCCACTTTGGGAGTGACTACTCGTCCTACTGAACAAAAAGCTTATGAATTGAATGTCCAGGAAATATTTCAGGCATAAATTTCCCATTTATCAGCAGGTAACCTGAAAAGGACGCCGTAAAATTTCATCCAAACTTTATCTGATGGAAAACATCTATTCAGCGACTACCCTTGCTTTTTACATAACGCTTTATGAAGCAAGCAATGCATAAAAAGGATTTAGCGTTTAACACGGTAGATGGAACTCAAAGGAGATCGTTGAACAGGAAACCGGCTCAAGGTCAGGACGCTCTTTGCACGTTTATTTACCTCAGCGTATTTACAAAACATACCGAAATCTCCCCGAAAGAGATTGTTAAAGTTCGTTCGTTACTTTCCCACAACACAAATACTTATTGTGGGACTTAAGAGACGTTAAACCTCCTATTTATTATTTTCCTCGTTGATGTTAGTATGTGGTGTAGATTCCGGCGTCTTTTTCCTTTCTTGTATTATGTATAAGCTCTCATGTCAATCTTATTACCTTTATTGATTTTATCTTTGTTTGTTTTAATTAATGCTGAATACTGATTTTTATTACTTATAAAACATAACAACATAAAAGCTTTGCAACAAGATGTAGGAGAGATTAAATTATGTGTAGTTAAAATCCAGATGCAAGTCCCACGTCTTTAATTTATAGCAGGAAATAAAACGGGTCCATTATATCAAGAAAATTTTAATGTGAGGAAGCTCCATAGCTCTCTTCCTAACTTACATACCTCGGATCGTGTGGTCAAGTGCTTAGGCATTTTATTAGCAATTTCAGTAGTTCTGGTGGCGGTGACCCAGTTTTACGACTGTGACGTCATCGAATGAATGCTACTTTGGCCACACGCCAACTGATAGCCACTCGAACTGGCTTACCCCAATGCTTAATGCCCGGGTAATGACCCACCGTTTCCAGCAGGTTGAGAAGTGCCATCAAGTGGTCCAGTCTAGCTGTGTTTGTAGAATTCCTAATCACATTCTGTTGAAACAGTTACAATTATGTAATCTACAATAAATCAATCATTGGATGCTGTTTTCACCTGCAGTAATGCTACTTAACTGTTAAAATCAGGATCAGATGTATACGTTATCTTCAAAACTTATGAAACTTATTTTGGGGAAAAAAGTTTGATAATGACGTTCAAATAAGATAAGTCGAAGCAATAAGTCAAAGACATCTTATTTATCATTGCCCTGAAACAGAAGCTCGCGCCAATAAGTCAAAAGTTTTGTAAGTAAAGTAAAATGACAGTTCGAAAGCTGGCTTCCCATTTCACTCAAGTTGGGAATTTGTTTTGTGAGCTAAAGGTAATTAGTCTTACAACAATGAAGGTTGGACGAGACCGTGATAAGAGGGTTGTCAGACATTATAAATATTAATGGGGCCCACTTGTCTTTGTCTTGTATTGAAATTAATGTGTTCAATTGCTTGTAACGTAACTCGTTCAGTGCGACCCCTTTCGCGATGAAATTATAATTTTTACTACTGACAGAAAAATGCTCGTCATGGTTCGCTGCTTCGGCGGTTTGATTCCCTTATGTTGGTGTTTAATTAGTACTGAGTGCTTGGTCACACAGTTGTTAGTGCATAACAATATTTTTTAGGGTTGTCATAATAATGGCAGTATTAAACGTAGCTTATTAAAATAACATTGAAAAAAATAGCTTGTCCATGGAAATTGAAATGATTCCTTAAAATGCCAATGCAAATTCTGTCTTCCTCATGCATGGAAACAGTATGTAATCATTAATGATATTAACTGCACTGTTCGCGCCTGAAATGCAACAGTGAATAAAACAAGTATTAACATTTTACCAAATTAACGACATTCCGCATTGAGTGTGAAATGCACAACTGACAAGCAGATGAGACGCATAATTTGTATTTGCATTTTAATTAAATATGATCATTTCTGGAACATTGAAATCGTAAGGGTTTCTTCTTCATATAAGTATTATTGTGTATACATTAGGTGTAAAATTATATCTATGATCGATTAGCTTTTATCCTCTGGGCCATGAAATGTAAAAATAAATAATATCGAATAGTAACAGGACAAGTATTCAGATGAGGCACGTTAAGAAGTGTTATATTATTACGATTTTTTTCTAAAGCAGGATAAGCCACTTGGTGGTAAACCAAAAAATAGTTCGCGACAGACCAAAAAATATATCAAAAGCAACCGTTAAAGTTGGTAATAATCCACAGACGAGACGTGCAACCACAAATGGCTTCTGATTATTGACGCTAGGTTTTTGTTTTGCTAATGCAACTCGCTTACAACATCGTTGCGTAACAGCGGAAATAAATGAAGATTTGTCACATCCTACGAACAGACAGCTCATTACACGCAAATATTGCTTTTAAACGCTATTTCACAAGCGATAATGTAAAATTAATTTAAATAGACACAATTTAACCCAGCCAGCAACGTTAATTGGTACCCATTCATCAAACTGCGATAATAGAATGTCAATTTCGTTGTAAAGTTATTATTTCTAAAATGCACCAGCCAGTTAGTGAAATAAATTATGTATCGTCCACACAACGTACTAGATTATTAAATGGCGCCACTTGATAAACACGCGGGCTATTTCATTGTTAAATTGTACTGCATAGCTAAACTACATTAGGTATACACTTGATTAAAATACACAGTCAGTCGTTGTTTATTCTGCTATTTGATATGCTTAATTAAGACATCCTTAGAAAACATTGCGTTAGCCAGTAAGCAATTAAAACTAGTTCCTGGGAACATTACCTGCATATAAAACATCTTAATTATAACATTCTCTTAGCAACCTAATAAAAGCACAGCCCATTAGTACTCATAAACATTTTATATGTTTTTAAGTAAAACAGATACGTACTTAATGTGTCATCAAGCGGTTGTTTACGACGTTTCAACGAAACACCGCAATTAAGAGCATCCTGGGGGATGGGGTTCCCTGAAACTTTAACGGTACTGTGTGATATCCTAGCTAAGCAAGTGAACACATTTAAAGTTCCTAAGTACAGTACAAGGCCATTGTTGTGGAAATGTTAAATGTAAAACACGTGATCTTCGTTTGTTCACCACTTCGAACTTTTTACAGTGACCTGTTTCGTCTTCACGTTTTTTCCATTACGAGTCGCTTGTCTAGATGGTCGGTGACTAACCTTTTGTAGAACATATTTTACAATAGATCTTACAGAAAATGTTGTAAACTCTTTCGCTCTTTCTTATAATGAAATACTGACCATCTAAATAGGAAATTCGAAATGGAATGTAGATGAATAAAATCTCAACCACATAGCTGATTGTAAAACAGTAATTAAGGAATATACTAGTATCCTAAGTGTTCAAGTAAAGTAAAGGCAGCTGTAGGCAATTAAATAGTCCTGAAGACATTTTACAACACTCGTTATCTTTAATCCAGTTCGTTCTTAGTTCGTCTTTAGTAAGTAGAGTTTTAAATTACGCCAACGATTTTAGAGTGCAGACATTGTTCTTGTTTGAAGATTTATGGACGCAGTTGTTTGCAGTACTGGTACTTGAATGTACCTACTGGAATAAGGTAACTAGAAAAAAAAAATAGTTTACAAGCTCTGCCTTACGTTGTTACCATAGTTCTTCAGGTATTGAGTTCTTTGCTCATTTGAATAAATCCTATAGGTCTTATCTTGCAGATATACACTCGTATTATTTGTGTTTTCACAACCTCATTCCATTCTCTTCTTCATTCAAATCTTTCAAATACATTTCAGTTTGTATCATAAGATTCTGAACTCTACTTCGAGGTGCATACTTGAGCATCCTCACACAACTCAAACATCCGTCGCTCATCAAAACCGTTCGTGAGTAGATCCCGTGACATTTCACACGTCACACAGCCGTGTGAGTCAGCCGTTAATAAGTGTCTGTCTGGATATTATTTGGGCAACTTTTATTGACGTTAACGCGTAACGCATCCGGCGGGGTCCCGAATGACGTATCGCGTTACTTCTGAATAAACAAAGGGGACAATTAGGGTTTCGAACTGCATAGAGGAAGTGAAATGTTGATTAAAGTCGTACATTAGTTGGATTCAGCTTGCCTGCCTTGTTATTTGAATAATGGGGGCAGTAGTTGGATCTGTATTCTGCATTATCTTGTAGCATCCGCAGCGTAATTAGTCGAGAGGGTCTGTTGACACCTCTCAAAGTTATATTCTCGCAAATGTGACTGCGTGATATCACACTATTCGACGAAGATTGAAGTCTCTCTTCCAGACTTGCAATAGGAGTTGGCGGTAAGTGAAGTTGCAAGGTTTCCGCTAACTTTTTCTATAAGTAATTGAATTAAGCAATTATTGATCATAGCGACAAGGTAAAAAGTTGATTATCTCAAAATGAACTACAATGCAGTAATAACGAAAATAGTCTTCCAAGAAAAATAAGCTTTGGCTGATTAGGTTTTAACTTTCTTTTAGACGTACATCTGACTTAGGTTCAAAATTACATTAGACGTCGACGACTAAAAGCGACTGCACACTAAATCGTTAGGAAACAATGGCCATAACAATCAGAGTATCTAGATAGAGGGATTCCGAGAAATCTTCATCAATACCTATCTAATGCAATGTTTCTTCTGGCAGTCACTGTAAATTCATCCCAGCTTATAAATTAACGGAGACATTCAGCTAATTGGTACAATTACGAATGCGACACGGCCGCATTCCGTGGCTTACCATTGTTATCTAAACGATGCCCGTTTTATTATTTTAAACTGCAACCCAAATGGCACTAGTCATAGTAGCTAGGTATATAGAGCATAAATTATATTAATTCTTTTGTTTTTGCTAAATGCGAGGTGGTTAACCTTAGTGAACTCGTTTGTTTTATTGCTGAAATTAAAACTAGTTAATATTACAGTAGTCTGATTCACGTTTGTAATGTAAATGTAGATTTTTCGTTTTAGTTTATTTTATAACACTGGGTTATTCGCCCTTTTATACATTTTTTCGTAACGTATACTAACTATCCAAAACTTACCCAAATTAGGAACTAAGGGTAATTTTTTTGACTCAAGAACGATACCTAAAATAGAGTTTTCAGCCACAGCATTCAGATAAAATCTTTTCATTAATAAATGTGCAATCAACTGTAGGTATATCTTGATTATTTAAGTTAAGCAAGTTGCTCTTTAAGTCAACTGAAAGCACTAATATTTTGTATGGAACAAAGATGACACACTTGACTAACTTTTCTTAAAGTTTGTTCGCGCGGTGCATTTGTAAGGAGGGTTAACGATGTCCGCTTGCCAACTGTCGCGTTCTCCAAATTCAAAATTTTCGGTTGAAATTATTACAGCACAAGCACGTAACAGGATTCACTGTTGTCTGGCTGCATGAAAAACAAAATGTTCTGTTTTTGAATTAAAAAAAAAACAAATTTGATTTGATTTTGATTTGATTTGAAAACATGTTTAAAATTTAGAACTGTGCCATTGAGTGAATACAGGTCTTGAATATTAATGTTGCCACGAAATGAAATTTAACCATGCAATTATTAAATTATATTTGCTTAAATTATTAAATTAAAGTCCCGTGTGGTGCCGGGCTAGAATTGCACCACCCCATTTCTTCTCGTGGGTGTCGTAGGAGGCGACTAAGGGACAAAACAACACCGGGGGCGGGCAGCAGCGCCCCACGGAGAATAACTATACCACAGAACTGCGGTCACCAACCAGCATGCCAAGCGTGGTGACTACGGCAAATCCCCCCCTTATGCAGCACAATTTAAATTCACGGCCCCCAGTTCCCGGTAGCTGCACTATTCCTGGCCATGGTACCGGCCACGGTAACGGTGCAGTGGGGGGTGCTAAGAATCCCCGGGTGACGGCAGGGTACCTACGCAAATTGACTTTGGCGACGTATAACGGACGTACACTACGGCTGAACGAGCACGTTGCCGAATTGGAAGTAGAGTTAAGTCGTATTAACTGGCATATCGTAGGGTTATCAGAACTTCGAAGACAGGGGGAGGAGACGATAACTCTCGAGGCTGGTCACTTACTCTATTTCCGAGAAGGACACCAACCATCTCAAGGTGGCGTCGGTTTTATGATCCACAAGTCACTCAAGGGCAGCATTGTGGAAGTTGGCAGTGTGTCGGCAAGGGTGGCATACCTTGTTCTTAAAATAACGGAGCGTTACACTTTGAAGGTCATTCAAGTGTATGCCCCAACGTCTTCGCACCCAGACGACGAAGTCGAGGCCATGTACGAAGACATAGTGAAAGCTATGTCTCGTACCAAAACATTCTACACTGTTGTCATGGGTGACTTCAACGCCAAAGTAGGAGTACAAGAGAATGGCGAGTCGAGAGTGGGTCCCTTCGGCTTTGGGCGCAGAAATCACAGGGGGCAAATGCTGGTAAACTTCCTCGAGGCTCAGGGGCTCTTCCTGATGAACTCATTCTTTCAGAAGAAGCCCCAAAGGAAGTGGACCTGGCGGAGCCCCGATAACGTGACGAGGAACGAGATAGACTTCATTATGTCAAACAAGCGCCAGATATTCAGAGATGTCTCTGTGATTAACAGGGTCAATACCGGTAGTGATCACCGACTGGTAAGAGGCACTCTGAGTATAAATCTCAAAATCGAGCGAGCGCGATTGATGAAGTCAACTCTCAGACCAACCCTGCCCCAGGTCGAGGCTGGCTGCGAAAGCTTCCAGTTGGAGCTACGAAATCGATTCGCTATGTTGGAAACTACTCAGGATATTAACGACGCCACCGATTGTCTGGTACGGGTTGTCCGTGAGGTGGGCTATAAGTATTTTCGACCGATGAGTAATGGACGCAAGTCGGCACTCACCAGCGAGACCCTGGAATTGATGAGGAAACGGCGAGAAAACATAAACGCAACACCGTCTGAGCGTCAGGTACTTAACAGGGAGATAAAAAAGCTGATAAGACGCGATACTCGGCGTGCGAATACCCGATCCATTGAGCAAGCTATAGAGCGGAACCAAGGCTCAAAAGTATTTTCCAAGGCTCATATCTCCCGTTGTCACCTGACAAAACTCAGTACGTCACAGGGCACTACCGTTACCTCGAAGCCAGAGATACTTGCTGAAGTCGAAAAGTATTATGGGGACTTATACTCACCAAAATCGAGCCCGCCCCAAGCACACAGCGCGGATGACCCACGAGCCAGACTTACACGCCACCTTACAGACGAGCTTCCCGACATTGACATGGGTGAGATTAGAATAGCTCTCGGACAGCTACACAACAACAAAGCTCCGGGAGATGACGGAATAACCACTGAGCTGCTCAAGGCAGCTTGTTAAGCTCTTCAATTCCGTCATCCATACTGGCATAACCGGAGGCATGGAGCAGAAGCGTGGTGGTATTATTTTTCAAAAAAGGCGATAATACGCGGCTTGAAAATTACCGCCCCATTTCACTTCTGAGCCATGTGTATAAGCTGTTCTCGAGGGTTATCTCGAATCGTCTCGCCCAAAAGTTCGATGACTTCCAGCCACCGGAGCAGGCCGGGTTTCGAAAAGGCTACAGCACCGTGGACCACATACATACGCTAAGGCAAATTATACAGAAGACAGAGGAGTATAATCAACCTCTATGCCTAGCGTATGTGGACTACGAAAAAGCCTTCGACACCGTCGAGACCTGGGCTGTGATGGAATCCATGCAGAGATGTCTCGTGGACTGCCGATATGTCGAGGTGCTGAGGTGTTTGTACAAGGCCGCGACAATGACCGTTCAAGTACAAGAACAGAGCACAAAACCAATCCAATTGCGTCGAGGAGTAAGACAGGGAGACGTAATCTCTCCGAAACTGTTTACAAACGCATTGGAGGACGTTTTTAAAACGCTTGATTGGAAAGGACGGGGATTGAACATCAACGGTCAGTACATCTCACACCTGCGATTTTCAGATGACATAGTCATCATGGCGGAATCTCTGCAGGAGTTGGAGCTGATGCTTAACGGCCTAAGCGATTCTTCGCGACGTGTGGGTCTCGGAATGAACCTAAATAAAACTAAAGTCATGTACAATGGCCTTGTTCTTCCGAGACCCGTGGTCGTAAATGGCGCTGCTCTCGAGGTTGTGCAAGAATACATATATCTTGGCCAAACCATCCAACTGGGGCGACACAACTTCGAGAAGGAAGCGAGCAGAAGAATACGTTTGGGCTGGGCAGCATTCGGGAAGCTACGTCATATCTTTGAATCGTCGATACCACAATCCCTTAAGACCAGGGTCTTTAACCAGTGCGTCCTACCCGTAATGACGTATGGAGCTGAAACGTGGACACTCACCGTGGGCCTGGTCCATAAATTCAAGGTTGCTCAGCGTGCGATGGAGAGAGCGATGCTCGGGGTATCTCTGGTGGATAAAATTCGTAACGAAGTCATCCGCCAGAGAACCAAAGTTACCGATATTGCTCGCAGAATCAGCACGCTGAAGTGGAAATGGGCCGGCCATGTCTGCAGACGGACAGACGGTCGATGGAGCAGACACGTGTTAGAGTGGAGACCACGTTTAGGCAAACGTAGTGTAGGACGTCCTGCGGCACGATGGACCGATGATTTGAAGAAGGTGGCTGGCAGCGGATGGATGCGGGCTGCCCAGGACCCGGATGGTTGGCGCTCTTTGGGGGAGGCCTACGTTCAGCAGTGGACGGCGATAGGCTGAGATGATGAGATGATTAAATTAAACTTTATTATAATTAGGTAATTTTTTACAACTTTGGCATAAGTTTATAAAATATTGTTATGTCACTATTATAGTACAATAAAGAGAGACAGAAAATGTAAACAAACATTTCATTTCATTCAGAAAATATATACTATTTTATTTCATTTGTATATTTTATTCTTCGTAGTTTCTGCAATGAGTTCCTTGCTTTTAAAGGCAGTGGTTTTAATATGTTTCTGTGAAACACTCCAACCCTCACCTGCTTTTGTAAAGGAAAACAACGTGCTTTTATCAGTAGAGAGTAAAAATAATGTGTTAGTTCCTTAAAAGATTAAGCATGAATTTTCTATCAGTAGTTTTTTTTTGAGAACCCTCAATAAAACAAATGCGGATACGAAACAAACTACAATCGACAACTGTTTTTTTTTAATAAAAAATAAATTTTGCATTCATGCGTTTATTTCATGAAACATGCCTAAGATCTATAAAAAATCTCATGACGTAAAATGTCTTGAGCAAACCTTTCTTATATGGCAGGAAGCCTGTATAGGGAGGTATTGTAAAGTCCAATTATAAGGAATAAACGAGTTCGTATATTGGACGGACTTGATTTCCTATTGACGTATCAATCAACTCCAATTTCAACTACTTTTAACCATCATAGCATTAATAATTTGGTACTCTTACTAAAATTACGAAAGTATTCCAATTAATAGGAGTTTCTTCGTGTCGCACCTACTTAAATATTCCGGTAAAACTAACATTATTTAATTAAAATAATAACGCACGAATCATTCATTCAATATCTTCGTCTGTTTTTTTCTGGAAATTAACGAATAAATAAATTAAATTGCTACTTTCGAATGAAGGTCAGGACCGAAGTTTTAAATGTGTTGTTCGTTTTGAAATTGTCATGGGAAAAATAGAATAAACTAATTTTAATTTTATCGGATTCTTCTATTCGTTGGTTATTTTGAAATTGCTTTAATCATCAAATCACCATTTTTTCCACTAATATCAATTGTTGAATTGTCTTTAAGGGTTTATAAAACTAGAGCAAAATTTACTCAAAATAAAATTAGACGAAGTTATTAATCGTCAAGTCCATGAACATTTACTCTGTCTTCAAACTTAACTCGTTTTTATACCAACTTGCTGCTTTAATATTAATGGTTAAACTCAATTTGTCCTTAGAGGCAAAAAGCGAAAAGCGTCGGTAATAAATAGCACCGCATTCCTAAGAAAATCCAGCTTGCAAACTCCATTCAAATAAAATATTAACTAAAAACACGAAGCAATTCGTAAGTTAAGTTACTTTAGCGAAAGCGCTTGTGTAAATATCAGAAAACATAATTTACTTATACCGCTTAGAAAGGAGGCAGCGACGTTAATGTTCCAAGAGCTATTGTATTGTGTAATATACCTGTTCAGAGTTTCGGGGTTCGGGATCGTCGCGTGCTACAGTTTTTATAAAGTTCGCTGGTACCCGTTCCGACTTATTTAACCTTTTGTTGAAGCCGTTGAAGGTGACTCGGGATAAAATGTCTAGGGAGGAGCTCCCATGTTGATTGAAGATACGCCATACAATTCGAACGTAATAGTTTCCTATTGTCGCGCTCCTGTTGTGACAGATTTTATTTAAACTTTGTAGCTTTTGAATTGCACCCCAACTTATTACGTATACATTATGCACTTTTAATACGTAACGGCATGAAATGTCGAATTATATTTAGATTCGTGTGTATTTTTGTCTGAAGTTACTGTAATGTCTCTTTAATTTTGACACGTGAGATAGGCGCACAGCTGTAACGTGTTTATTGAGTCGTAAAAATATCCAATCTTTACTGAGTAGTACCCATTTTTTGTAAGTAAACACATATTCATTTGCTGCTAGTCAATTAATAACTTGAATGGCGTAATTAAGTACCCCTAAAATATGCACCAGCTTCACGCCTATTTTGCTCACAGCTACCCCACGAACCGCCAAATTACATAACAAAGAAAAGAAACAAAAGAGAGCACAAACAATAGCATGCGTGACGTGTTGCGAGACTCAGCAGCGATTGTCATTGTTCCTGCCCCATAGCACTTGCGGAGACGAAATTTTGTGTTGACGCCCTCGAAAACTAAGTTTTTTCCATAAAGATGGGACAGCCTCATATGACGGCCGTGCGGTGTTCGTCGCCTACATCGCAACAATTACACTGCATCTCTAATAAAGTGTGGGCGATGCCCTGCGACGTCGTGCGGTCACCAACCCCTCCACAGCACACGCTGAACATTGACTGTGGCATTATAATGCGTGTGCTGTCATAATAAATACCATCACTAAATACTCTTGCGTCATACCCAATGTGTAGGAGCCCTAACTATTTACGCCATGAATTATGTGCATCTATTTCGTCGGTTCTTTGTTTGCTTCCTTGAATTCAATCCTTATTAATCCATATTCAATCATACTCACACGGACGAGCATCAAAATGTATTATTCTTACACCCTACTCCATTTGAAACAAGTACACTCTAAGAATGATGGTAAAACCGATCAGATTTCAAGTGCATCTTGAGATCTGGAACATTTTGTAATCGGAGATAGCATTGAGATGCATCGGCTCAGTGCAAATCCCGTTAAAGAAAGGCTTGATTGTGTCTCTTCTTGCGTACGAGTAGTTAATTGCTTAATTAATTATAACACGGTTAGTTCGTGAGTTGAAACGTACTTTTGTTGAACAAGAATTGTATGCAAGAGAATATTTAAATTTACAAGAGCTACAATTGAACCAGTTCACGTAGACTATAAAATACGCGCTCTTTATACCTGCGGCCGTATTTCTATTTTAAGCGCAGGTATCTGGCAGAACCAGGCAATCTCGACCACCGCCACTATGCTCAGCTTTAAATAAAATTAAAACCTCTATGAAATTCCTCGCGAAAGTCTCGCAACCTTTTTGAATAAATCTTCGTGTACGACTGACGGAATGAAGAGGTTTTGTTGCGAATTGTTTCAAGATTGAACATGATTTACAACAGTTTAATGTAATTACTTAGGTATTATTTCGACCGCAAAAACGTCGGGAGATGGCCTATTATGAAAAAGGGAATGTCTTGCATTTGGTCCCTTTCCATATTGGTGGTCTTGATGTTTTGAGGTATAAGAATGTCGAGTGATTTGTCGCATGTGAAGGAATTTCTGATCTCAGGGGTCGTTCAACGACCGTCGACCTAAAAACTACATAACAATGTGGACGCGATGCGGAACCATACAGATGAAGGATACGAGAGGTTGTTTATTGCTTACGACGACGCAGTGGCGCGCGGCGACTTGCAAACTGATGCAATGGCCGACGACTGAGGCCCTTTTTACATTTTAATTGTTTGAGTACCAAGAACTTTTTATATATTCTTTTAAAGTCAGTTAGAATTTAATCACTACTCAGCCTACCTGTGTTCAATTGGTTTGTTCAAGAGAATCGGAAACCAAGGCTAATCTTTCATCCACGAGTTAAATACAAACCTACGTAAACCTAAACTCGCTACTAAAAAAACATCGAACAGCAGTTAAATCATTAATGAACGCCATAATTTTTAGGGGCATAATTAATGGAATTCAATAACTTTCATTTTAAAATTCGCTTCAACCTGTGCATTTCACAAAGGAGGAGATTTAAACATTTTCACGAAATGAATTCAAGTGTTCTCTTTTTAGCTTTAAACGCTTCTTTTCAATGAGGTTGATTCACAGGCGAGGGATGGCTGGCTGCGGTCCAAAGTGCTTTGTTTTTTATGGCCTTAGGACGCCCCTTCGCAACATCGGAGACGAGCGATCCGGTCAAGTGCTCCGGACTTTTTGTTTGTCTGCGCTAAGATTTCTTTAAAACATGAAATCTCATAAATTTTAAGGAACATTTCTCTTGAAACGTGCCGTGAAATGTGTAGTGCATCGCCATCGGAGACCGACCGTTTGGTGCTTGGTTATTTTTTTCTCATCTGTATTGAGATTGTAAATTTATTCCTTAGCTCTGATAGTATCTACATAGCAACGATATGTATTGAATTTTTAATTCATCCATCGATAAATTCAATATAAATATTCCATCAACATTTTTCAAACCAAAAAATGCGACTTCACAAGTTACCACACAAACTCGAACATTTATCACAGTACTGTATAGTGTGCGAAGCTTAACCGTAAATCATAAAGTTCAATGGGAGTTGCGGTCGTTGTTAAGCATAGGCCATTTTATGGTGGTTTTAGTGTACTTTATGTTCACTCACACCTAAGTTTACTGTAATTTACAGTTTTGTCTCAAGAACTTTTTGTAGTTATTATTGCTTATATCTTCAGGAAAAGGATGATAAATTATTTGTATCGATTAATGTATTCGTTATAAAACTAAAGCTTTATAATTAATGGAACACTAACCGCTTAAATCAGAATGTATACCTCACCTTATGGGTTCCGGTATAGAAAAGAAAATGATACATCTGCATCAAGTCAAAGTAAAGTAAAAGTGATTTTTTATTCAGCAACTTTCTTTAAGACGGCAGGCGATGATAGTTCGATAATATTAGCTTACTAAACCCTAGTTTTCTTGTCCCCTAGTCTTTTTTACGATGCCCTCGGGAAGAGGGAGAAACTTCTTTGCGAACAAAGAAAAGGTTATCGAGGGAAGAACTTAACACCCCGTACCGGTGTTAAGCTATTCCGCATTTATGTTTAAAGTAGTTCAAAGTCAGAAGTTTTTTGTTTATGGAAACATTTTACAGGCGCCGACAAGTAGTTAGGGCTTCTACACCTGTTGGTACTTATTTTAGATAGAATAAGGATTTTTTAAGAAATAAATGTTCTTAAGTGATATGCTTCCTAGACAAAAGTTGTTTTATTAACGTTGTATTTTTATTCGATGTGTTATGACTAGCAGTCATTCCGTCTTTTATAGCTGCAAAAATATAACCCCCAAGAAACAGAACCCTGTGATTTCCGCATTAATAATATTATTGTGATATATTTGTTGAATGTATAAACTAAATACACTTTTTATTATTTGGAATTCATTTTCCATCATAACGCAAAATAAATACTTAGTTCTTAGGGGCAACGGTAATTTCGCCAAACCGACTAGCTGTATCTACGTCTATACAGCGAGTCTTACAATTTCTCCTACATTTACGAGCTTTAAGACAATGTCAGTCTAAATATGGTTTTATATTATAAATTTTCACAATATAGAGTTTTATACCATAAAGTTGTCATATTTACACCTTCCCTTATCAGTATTTACGATGCCAGTTTATTTTGTTAACCTTGAAGGAAAGTCTCGCAAAATATTGATGGTTAAAACTTTATGCCGTGGTTGGTCGTAAAATGTAAAATTTTAATACAAAATCTTAGTCAAATTCCGCACTTTGGACTTACAAAGTACGCTTTTGAAATAATGTGAAAACACAATGCTCTAGCTTTGATATAAGGTTTTTATAACTTATCTCTTTATAGTATTTTTAGAACAAATATTCATAGACAAATTATTCCTGTTGTTTTAAAAATCATAAATGTTTTTGAACGCGGAAAGTTTGGCTACAAAACGCCTGTCAGTGCGAGAATCAATTGACAAGGTAACATGGATGTCAGCCATCCAGAGTTCACCGCATTAATTCAAACAACGACATGGCTGCAAGATAATTAAATTAAAAACCGATTCGGTGTTCAAAACGGATTTTAGTTCATTAGTTTTTTTAATAGATTGGTTGTACCAATCTATTTAGAAAAACCAACAACGCACCAATAAAATAATAATTTATCTTTACAAAATAATTTAGTTTATTTGTGTCAAATTGCTTTTTTCCCGCTTCGCAGGTCTTTCTGCTCTTTCAACAATAAAAATGTAGAGTTGTTGTCAGAATAAAATCCTACTGTGTTGTTGTAAAATCTAAAACCGATCAGTATTTTGTAAAATAAATTGGGTAATAACACAATTATTATGAATTTCATTTGTTTCATACATATTAAATAAGTCTCTCGTGACCAATATGTTGATCGGTTTAACATTCCCAAAGGTTTTTGTAGCAATTGTGAAAAGCCGTCCATTACTAAATGCAAGGCTAAATTAATTCAATTACAATATTATTCACTAATTGGTTTTTATATCTATTATGAAACTACATTAAAAAAATAACAATTGAAAACAAATTCTGTCACGATTTCAAAAAAGTTTTTAATTTATGCGTAATAAAACGCGTCTTAATTAATGTTGCGTTCTAAATTTAAATAATCTATTTTGGGAGACACTTAACTATCAATCAATTACGCCACCCAGTGCGGTCATAAATTAATGTAATTAACAACAGGAAAGAATTATGTAGGACCCATAGCACGATCTTAAAGTGTCATAATTGTCATAAACTTATATTACTCTTGTCATTGTATCCTTTACAGTGTTAATTAAAGTTGGTGCTGGTATAGAAACAATTGTTTGAGTTCAGTCGGGTTTGTCAGTTTATGATAGAGCTTTATGTTGTTAATTAGTTAAACAAAGATAGGGATAGATGATATGGGCACAAGTAACCAACTGTAATAAAAAACGGGGATCTTGTTACGAGACCAGTGATCCTTGGTAGAATAATTGACAAACGAGTTGCTTTAGCTTTTTAATATGTCAGTATTGATGTGGGTTCTGGTTTTTGTCTAATATTATGAATCAGTCTTTTTCAACGCTTATTTTACTTTTGATATTAATGAGATCCTTCACGGTCATTTTGTATCATACAAATTCAATTTGTGTCGAAGATATGCAATATCATGGTAATTTTGCGATATGTCGGGCATGTAAAAAAGTCTCTTCGTTATAAAGTTGAAAACTGGCGAAGTGCGAGTCGGTCTCGCGGGTTCGTAACTTTAAATATATATTTAATTCTGTTTTTAGGGATGTTATCTGTGAAAAAGTAAACTGTCTGCTTTTAACAATTCATGAGTATCAGCCTGGTGACAGACGGACAGCTTTTCAGTTTCGCTCTTTGGGTACCGAAAACTAAGAATAAAATTAGCAACGCTTATAAACAACTATGAGGAGAAAATATTTATCCATGTACAGAAGACCATTCTAACTTGACCCTTCTTAAACAAACGTATAGTTCAAATAACAAGACCTCGAAACATTGGCAGAATAACTAAACAAACACAATTTAAGTCTCATTGCAAGCAGACGTTGCTTCAAACTCACTGAATTATACATTAAAACTTAGATTTAGTCCGCTTACATAAATTATTTGGGAATTAGACACAAGTTTTGGTTGTCAATTACTTGTTTTACACTAATTTGATGGTTGTTGCAAGGAAGTATTAAACTACGCTTGGGTTCAACCGTTCATTATTGCTCCATTGGCTCTCGTATTAATTGTATTATTTATGATCTTGAAGTTTCTATTTCATATAAAATGTGACTTAGTAGACGTACTTGTATGAGATCGTAAAGTATTTAAAGAAGACACATACTAGTGATAAAAATTGAATTATCGTTTACAAGCCAAGAATTATTTACCAAATGAACGTGAGTCCCTAAGTGGATATATGATTGGACAATTTTCGCATTTGAAACCTGAAAAACCATTTTATTTTGAATTGTAAAAGATACTTATAATGTTACGTATACGTGTTGTATTGTGGTATTAGTCATGGTGAAACTTGAAAGCCTCATCGATTACCAAATTGAATGATTTTGTATTTCTTGTTTTTGTTTCAATACTTTTTGATAATGAATTCGATCTATTGTTATTTTTTTGCAAATAAATCATTGGTCGGTAATCATGTTTAGATTAAATGTATTGTGCGTCGTTTAGAAAGCTTATCAACTTACGATTGTCATGGTACCCATTTATTTTGAAATTGCTTAGAGTAAATTTGAAAGATTTATTACTTACGTATTTTTACTTTTTCAAATGCCAATGCAAGATTTTGTTTTTTTGTTATACTTAAGCAATTAAATTTTCATCGCGTCGTTACATAAAAATGAATTTAAATAGCAATAAAATCCAATGTTCAGTAAACAAAAGCTTGCTCGTATTAAAAAAAAAACTGCGCGAATTAACTTGGACAGCAAGCATGTCAGAAGCAGTAAAATTTAATGCTTCAGGCACCTCTTTATGTTAATCCTTTAGCATTAAGTACGAGTACACCGTAATAATTACGTATGTTAATTTTGTTGCAGGTACGTGTCCAGGAAATTCCACGGTAAACTTAATAATTTAGACCCTTTTTAAATTAATTTATGTCATTTCTCTTTTATATTCTCTCTTTAACTTTTAAATGTAAGGATTATGAGCTAAATGCTTGGTTCTTTGTTTTGATGTCAAGAAGTGAACAATTTAGGCGATTTGTTACTTACAACCAATGTAAGTTGACCTCTGAAGTTTCTTACGGCATATCTATGTGTCATCAAGTTTAAAGTATTGCTATTTGTTTCCACTGAGAATACCTATCTACAAAGGATCATTTATAATAAATATGTTATATACAAGAACATGCATACATAATGTTGTTTAATACAAATCTTTATCTATTGCTAAGTCAATGTGGCAAATAGCCAAACAATAAAACGGGATAATTGCAAGTCAGATGGATCGAAGAGAACAGAAGAGCCTTAGTCATAGGGTTCCAATTTGTCCTTAGCTTATACAACCCTAAAAACATTTTATTTGAACGTATTGTTTTTCCTGCACCTAATTTAAACAAAACACAATCGTACAACAGTATTAAAACAAACAAATAAACGATATAATTGGCTTTCTTTCTCTTCATGTTTTGAGTTTATATTTCGCCAAACAAAAAAGTATTCGCGGCGCAGATAAGGCCGACAACAAGCTATTCGAAAAGTTTTCCCTTGGCGATCAGCTGTGTGTTTTCTTATTAAAACTTAGGCGGGAACAAGTTACCTGATGTCTTCACTCAGTATTCAAGTTGCGGGTTAAGTTTTGTTTACACTTAATGAGCCGCGACAGTTTTATTGGGTTAGGAAAGGCTTGATCGTTTTCTAACCACAGTTTCCATTCTTGGTCGGTTGTATAAAAATAAACATCGATGCGAGAGAGCATAGAAGCCATGGCCTCCGGGTTAGCTGTCAATACTACTAACCACTAGACCAACAGGCCAGTTGTCAGAGATGTAACCAGTCGACTCTCCGAACATTTGACTGGGTATACTGCTTATTAAATATTTTCTAGTCAAAAGAACTTAATTACATATTTCAAACGTAATCAAGCTTAACCCTAATAAATATAAGGATGTTACCCGCTTCCGACATTATCTGTATTTAAACAAAAGCTTGCCAGTGATTTTGGATGAAATACGCAACTTTGTGAAGTTAGAAACAGAATTTAATTTTAGCTGTATTTGCACAGCAGTCGGTCTTTATGAAAGATAGATGTAATATCTCATTCAGAATTTAGTAAAGTTGTAGGTTTTGGTTGTGATACTGAAACGGAACTGTTTTCATATTTACTGATGCAGAAAAGGCGAAAATAGCGAACCAAGCTACTATTAAACAACATGTTTGTTTTCTAATCAAATATTGCTTTGTGTATTGGCTACGACTATTCTGCATTAACTGCGCTTGACATAGCCTATTATAGGATATCTCGATACTGGCAGATACGATTGTAACCTGTCCCCCTGACATTATAATTACAAGCTAAACATGTGCAATAGAGGAAATTTACTGTTTCAGGTAGTTGTGACACAAATGTGTTTTATTGGAACTAGCTACTTTGTTCAATTTTGGCTATTATTGACAATCGGGGTTCGGGAAAATATGAAGCAGGGAAAAGAAATGGTGCGATGATTCACAACGCACTTTTGACAGTAGGTGACCCATGACATGCAGGTGAAACAAAAACACCATTAACTGTACTTCCTGCTAAATACAGGGGGCATCTCCGAATTTCGCCGACAAAGGCAGGCTGGGGGTGTCCCACAGATAACAATATCCGATACTCCGACACCCGATACTCTTATAAGACATGTTTACCGCACGCAACGAACATTGTTTGTCTTTTGTATGTATGATACATGGTTGTATGTGAGAGTTCGACAGAGGGGGGCTGATACAAAACATACGTGAGCGATATTGTTGCTCAAAGTCTAACCATGAAAGTGGAACCTTATCATTAGCAAAAACAACTGCACATCCAGTCGTAGAAAATTACAACGCGCTTGATATCCAAGTACCAATTTATGTGCAAAACTGCAATGCAAAGAATCTAAAGTATCCCTTGATATAACTTATACTCTTTACTCATACATCTATGACCCAGTGTTTTCCATTCAGGTCATCTTTTGTTTTATATAAAGTCATAAATTTCGCCAGTTGGTCAGGTAACGTGTTATCACCTTCCTAGTACATAGCTCCTCAGTGAATTCATGTGACGCCGACAACGGTTATTGTCGCCTTGCCACCATGATATAAGGCGGCCATAACTTACGTTTAGGGGCTTATTATGGAAGCGTCTAGAATATCGCGTGCGATAACTTACGAGATGTCTACTGGATCCGAATGGAATTAATTAAACTATTGTAAATCTATCACAGTCGTACAGGATATTGAAATTAACTTCTCAGTTTGGAGAAAATCAGTATAGTTGTAAAGTGTGTTATAGTGCAAAGATCCAACCTAGACTGTTTAAGTTCTACTCTACATTCCCAAGTTGAAGGTCGCATCAGATACTGTCTTTCGCAAAACGGGTTCGCGTTCACGACCAGTATTATCTTGAATGCCAAGGCGATACATTCCTCTCGGCCGATCGAGATTTTACCGTGTGATTCATAAATAAACTCCCACAAATTCTCTGGCTTGGCGCTTAACGGTCGAAATGTGAGGAATTTTTATCAGAGGTACGAGTACTTGCAGGAAGACGAGCCGATATGAATTATGCACTCGTGAAACAAGACGACCATAGCACTGTTGACCGGGGTCGATAACCCATCTATATGGCCGAGATGACAGTATAAAAGTCGAGCTCTTGTAAACGTGCGGGTTCCGTCCGCATTGTGCACTCAGAATCGAGTATGAATACATTTATCCTAGATACTGCGGTTGAATTTTTAATTTGGAATATCTATGAATTTTATACCAGTTTATTTTATTTGACTGTCGATGTTCAATGAGTTTGCTTTGGATGAATTGCTTACAGATATGTAGTTACAAAATTAAATATAAGAAACTCTTTTCTATAACATACCTAACATACCTTGCGTATGTTTAATTTATTGAAATGGCAATATTTTAATTACGTAGGCAGTCTTGGTCGCTAATGGCTCTTCGTTTAATGCATTCTTAATCTGCAGAGAGAAAACAAACGGAACGTTGTACGGTGGAGGATGGCGTCCCTTTATGCGTGATGATGAAAGCTTTTGTTCTACGCAGAAAAATCTTGTCTGCCTGTAAAACTTGTCTCGTTCCAAGAAAGTGCGGCCGTTCGACTTTGTTCTTGCTTAAGGCACTATAGTTGTGTATACGTATAAATATAAGTCTTTGTTCGTCTGCCATCTGAACCATATAGTTTTTAATAACTGAAATGTTTCTGGTCTTTCAAATAATAGTTAATAGAATACTTATTTCAATAATATTCCCCACACTGTAAACTCCAATATTTTAAACTGTTGAAAACGGAAAACTTTTATTACTCGATCACAGTTCAGATACATCAAATGTCAAAAAAAAAATGTAACGCCAGCTTAGAAAGTAAAAATTCATGTAGCGGTGCTTAAAAACGAATCAGTCAAAAAACAGACTGAATGGAACTGTGTGTAATCCCATAAGTGGGCTAGGACCCCGGTTATCATAGTGAATGGAGCAGAACTCTCTTGCTAAGACCCGACGTGACAAATTGCTCCCGTATCGCTTTTCATCGGAGACTTTTTATTCCGTGTGAATTTTTCTACAGGAACATTTTTCTGTACTAGTGAACGGCCATGATGAATGTTTGCAGATATCTTGAGTTCGAATTCAAATTTTAAAGTTTCGTTCTGAATTGCTCCAATTTTTGCCTTTTTATTTGTTACATACCTCAAAATGTTTTTAAGTGAAGTAAACTCGTGCGATATATTCTGACGTTTAAGAAAATAGGATGTAATTCTTACCCCTTAAGGGTAGACATCATGACGTTGATTGTATTAGATTTTCATCTTCTGACAAGTGTCGATCTCATTAAATGTAACTGATATACGTAATGAAAATCGAAGTTTCGCTCACTCGGTAAGTGAAAAGCTATGTTACTCACATTAAGCAAAACACAAACATGCGACTAATGTGTATATTTTATAGCTAAAAGGGAATAATGGTTCTGTTTTTGTTGCCATCGTAAACTAAATAAAATGATAATACATTTTTTGATAGAATTATATCTGCCTTTGGGATAATCGAACACGCTTCGACGGCCCTTATTTGGATAATATTTACGATTTCGTAGAAACATGGTACACATACACGCAATACTAATAAAACTTTTATTGGTTCGCATTAGAATTCTGTTTTACGATTTGTTTTAGATTTTGCTTGGCCACCGATCCTGCACGAAATATTGAATTTGTAACTGACTTGAAATGTTTACGGGGGCATTAGTTTCTATTATGCAATAAACTGCTTTACATATTCATCACCTGAAAATCCAGTTACGGAACAGCCTGGGGCAATTTCGACACCCACTTTGGACCCTCCTATCTCTTCAATAAGATTCACTGTTTATGTTTTACTAAGCCGTACAAACACGCCCAAGCCTTTTAGCGTTTCGCGCCGATCCATCCCGTGTATCCCTAATCCAATTCAAATACTGACCACATCATTAATTCTCTACAATATCGCACCCTCAAAAAGCTTCGTCTTCGATATTTCAACGGGAACTATTTATATTTCTGGAGCGGTGTAACAAAGGCGCGGGCCATAAATAAAGGTCCCCGCACTCTACCCTGGGGGATACCGCCTTACTGCCTTTGATACGGTCCCTTTTCTTATTTTGATGCGGTCTAATGTAACTGACTCCTCTGTGTATCACTCGCTTTGTACGAACTCCATAAATCATTACCTGTCCGCGAGTGCTGCTCCGTCATGAGTGGCAGTTTGCGGCTGGTGATGAAGTTTACATGTAATTGGATGTTTGTGTAAGTGTTTTAGCTAATGTATCTAAATTTGAGATAGCAGATGAAAAATGAAAGATAAAAAATGTAGCCATTAGATTGATTTTAAAAGTCATCTTATTTTGTATTTTTTTTATTGTGCTCATAGTCCGACAGTAAAGATTTTTAAAACCTTTCGCAATGAAATCGTAATCAGGCATAGTTTCACAATAGAATTAATGACAGTCTACCAGCATTAGTTTGATTACAATCTGTAATATCTACTAACATTAACACAAACACAACTTGTGTTTTCACATTGTAGGGTTTCAGTTCCATATCAATTACACATGAGGAAACTACTAAGGTCCCGCTAACAGTTATTAATAGTTTGGTTGGGGCCAACCAAGCTAGAGACACATGTCTACAGGACCAGACTAGCAACTAATTTAAGTTCAATTTATTGCTGTGTCTAGCGCAACTTGTAGACCGATGTTTATCAATAGGAGCCGTCAGCTGAACCTCAATACGTTCCATATCTTAACCAAGTCGTTAGAACTTCTGTATGATAACCACATTAATTCTAGAGTTCAATTTAGTTTATCGTGAGGAGGCGACTTGGGTTTGTTTGATCATATTATGGTCATCCTTTGATATGCCGCGTAGCAAATAATTTTAATAAGGCTATATTGTATCTTGTAACATTTAAATGATTACTTGAATTTATTTGTAATTTTATCGTTTCGTGGTGGCGTTTATTTTACAATTGTCAATCATTTTTAAATGCACAACCATGCTTCCAATTCCAGATTGCTGGAACACTTAACTTTGAAGGAGCATCCAGATAAGACGGTTGAAAAATAAGTCTGGTTCAAGTTCGTTTTGAGTGTTTTGATAACAGCAGAGATATACGAATCTTAACAGCTAAAGAGGCCAATGAGTAACCCCAAATCCAATTTTTTTATTGTAAATGCGGTAGGAACTTCCCATTACGTAACCCATCAAGTACTTGTCTTTAAAGGCAGTTTATTAAAAATAAAACTTTGGCAAATAAAAGACGTGGATTATTTTTCGTTATGATAACCAACACCCATGCGAGCGGAACCACGAATTCAGAGGGACTTTTGTTCAACTACATAAAAACAAATCTCAAAACAGTAACGTTGTTTTACAGTGGGAGCACTTCTCGTATAAATTAAACTCTGCTTCATTCGCCGGTTTAATGAACAGTGTAGCTTCGCTAAAACTTTGCAAGCGAGATAATACATTATGTCGGCTTGTCGGCACAAATAGGAGAACCGCTTAACTTTATTCCGCTGCGAACTACATAACATTGAAATTGCGGCTGAACTTCATTTGTTAACTCCGTTCTAATGGCAATAAGTGACGTATGCCTTCAGTTGATGTACCTATACCATACATACACTTTTTTTTTCATATCAACTTTTCTGTTTCCGAAGTTATACAATAGCTTTTAAATTTCATTCATTGAAAGTAAATATATTTAATAGGTAAGGTTAATATAATAGCTTTTGTTTTTCCATAAAACAATTTTGCAATAATTACTATTTTTACGCTCTTATTTTACTAATAATCTGAATATCGTTGATCAGCTCAAACAATGCTAAATTCGCGAAATCCCAGACTTAGCTAAATTCTCTTTAGAAAACAATTTGTACGCCAACTCATATTTGGTTACCATTAACTTATAATTACTCAAGTGTTACGAACGTTAATTAGAGAATTTCTCAAAGTTTAGTTCGGTCGAGAAAAGACGAGAAAAGTTTGCATACTTTGTTCAACTTAATAGCTTGGAGACTAATTCTGAAACTATAGTTATAAATTAAGATTTTATTAGTAGAATTTCATGTTACTTAATCTCAGTATTCAAACCAAGATCAAAGAAAATGCAATCTAAAATAAAGTAGATCTTAGATTGACATATGTGTATACTATTACAATTTTTAATCATCGACGAGACTTTACGCCCCATAACTTTGGTATAGCTCTATATATTTTTTTCCAAACATGTCGAACTCTCGAACATAATTTACCTTTATTACAAAACATGATGTCACAGACAGACAAACAGCCAGGCACGTCAATTTTATAACACCCCTCTTTTGGCGTCGGTATTTAAAACCAGTTTGATATTTACGATAAATCATTAAACAAGTAAACAGTAGTGTATTCTCGCTTAGATGGGGACGTGCGAATTCTATACATCGAATTGCGAAATCCCAAACCAGCAAATCCGATTTCGTAGAAACGTCATCAATCTGTTTGTAGGGAACTTGCTGCTCAAACACTTCATTCAATTTTGAAGATCTTTGGTACAATCAGCAACGAAATTCGATGTAAAAGATGTTTAAACTGCTGAATGTGCAAAGATGCTTACAACATGTATGTACAATAGATCGCCGATTTTTAAGGTCATATTTCCTACCTAAGACATAATTGAGTTCTTGCATTTTTGTTGCTGACTGTACCAATCCGAAACTACAGTTTATTTATTTATAAACAGAACTAATTGTATCCTTATGCAGATATAGCTACAGTTAGTATAAATACGTCAGCATTACAGTTGACTGTTGTAAATTGGGCCTGAAATGGAGATCACTCATCGTAGCCCCCGCCATACATAATAAAGTTAACTTCATTTGTTTAAACGTGACTCACAAAGCTCAAGAAATTATGTTTTTAAATGAGAGCAAGTGATGTTGAAATTTTAAATTTATTTATCCTGTCCATGTTCTCTAAGTGATTAAAAAATATGCAATATGAGTACTATTATACTGAATTCATCAATTAACAAAAATATGAGAAATTTTTGTTGAAATACTTTTAAATATAATGTATTGCAGTTCCGAAATTCTAACCAGTTAACTTTAAACGTTCGGTTGAGTGCGGTGAGCGCTGATAGCAGTTACCTGGCGGCAATTTATTGGCTCGGTTCGCACCTCTGGACCCAACTTTACGTACCGTAACATTTTGGTCCGAGATTTATATTAGCCAACCTTGTATAGTCGGGTCAATATTTGCTGCAAATCTCTCGACGTTATTCAAGATTTCTGTCACATAAATAGTTAATATAACAAAGAAACTAGAACGTTCAGAATCATCCTTTAATAAGTAATTGATTATACATTTAATATCGTATACATTTAATAAGTATGCAGAAAATATAATTAAAATGCGGACCCATAAAGCGTCTTCGACTTACAAGGCAATTTCCTCCGTTTGTGAATATTTTATTGTTCCTTGTTAGCCAGTAATGTGTTCGCTTTGTCGTTTTAAATACCATACGTAGGACATGATTGTCGGGAACTAGACCACCCTGTGGCGTCGTCTGTCATCAGTACGCGAGTACGCGCCGTTTCATGCCACTTTGAGCTCGTACGACTCGGCTCATTTTCAATTTATGACTTAACGCCAGTTAATTTCGTAGTCGCTTGCATTCCCTGTACATTTACTTTGTCGCGTTTCGGGATTTATACTCAGCTGGTATTATTTGTTAGTCCGTACAAGTTTTGCTTTTAGAAAATAGAGGTTGGCATATGAATAGGAATAATGTTGCTTGTAGTTTAGAGTGCAGACTTGAATTAAAATGACTGGCAATATTTTTTTCATTTGGAATTTAATATGACTGACCAACAAAGGCTATTCTTATATTGTCGTAGTGGTCATAAGCATTGCATTTTTGCATTTTTTTTACGCCAAAGACTTTGTTGGATCGTCCTAAAAACCACATCTTTAATAATATTTTACGCCAAATATCCACCACAACCACTTGTGTTTCAGGTAACAGTTTTTTTGGCAATTTAAAAAGCAGTTAAGACATCTGGTAGCAATTTTGCGGTCGACTTATATCTTGAATTCTGAACATGTGGCTGTGTTGTATGGACGCCGATAAGCAGCATAATGCGCACGTTGGGTGGATACTAACTCTCTCAAAGTAAGGGTGGGACGTCAACCAATTATTTCAATTTGCACAGACACTTGTTAGTAATTGTTATCATACTCTTTCATGAAACAAAAAAAGGTAAAGAATACACTTTGACACAAAAAGTTTCCGGTTATTGGATTCCCCCGCTCTGCAAATAGTTGCGCCGTGCTATCCGTGTTGTTTGTACAATTAGCGTTCCCCTGCAGGCATGTCTCGATATTGCTGTTTCAGCGTACTGCCGTCTACAGATCAAAACATTTTTCTTGAATGCGCGTCTTGTTTATCTACGGCTGGGGGGCGGCGCCGCGTGCAGGTAACAGCACTTACCGACTCCCAGACATCTAATTGATGTAAGAACTTTCCAAGATTCATCTTCATTTATCCAAGTAGGTTTAATGCCACTGAACTCTACGATTTAGTTTAATTTCGTCTTAACGTTGTACCATAAAATTGAAACGTAAAAATCCAGCAAAAATAAATAAAGCATTGCCAGGAAATCGGTTTATTAGTACAACTACATGTTCGACGTAATTTACGAGCTGCAGAAATGAAAAACCTTAGCACTTGCCAGCAACGTGAGCAAATTACGTATATCATAAATCAAGTATTCAGTGCTCGAGTTGTATGAACAGGTAAGTTCCGCGAATTTAGCTAACAATAAGCTCTTAATCCTTATTCGAGGGAACTTGACACGTCGGCATCGAATCATGGAGCTTTTATTTCCAATTCGTTTCGATTAGGCACGTTTTTGCCCGAACCCTGTAGCGCTCGCTTGTTCCCCAATGTTTGTTATTGTAACAAATGCCCAAACACGACGTTTGTTTTGGCTGGTGAGAACAAAGACCTTTAGCTTTTTCTTGGCACGAGAACTTTAGTTTTGCTTGAAGTTTTTACGGTGTAAGCACTTGAGCGCCGGCCGTTTATTAGTCTTACGCAACATTTTTAATTTATATGCTCTTCAACGTAGCTGAGTATATGAAAGGAAATTAGTTCGGTCCAAAAATATCCAAGAAGAAGTTTTCTTTGTTAAAGTTAGGATGGTAATATGAGTTTTTAACGCTTCGCTGAATCGCCATAAAATTGCCGACTTTATCATAACCTTTTTGGCGTAGAGGCTTCATTTCATGGCTGGCTCCCCGGTTTTGTGCCAATTTAGGTCATACTTGGTATCTCGGCGACGTCATCTCCTCTATTTAAATCTTTCTTTATCAGTTTCTTCGAACTTCGCAACCCGTGCCAAAAAGTTTAAATAAAATAGTCCTTAATCAGGCTCTTGCTTGTATGCTTAATTTTGATTAATATAATTTTGGATTTATGTTTAGAGACAAATTTAAAACAAGACATTTTGTATTCATCCCATATTAAATTGTCCTTATCCTCTTCAAAAATGTCGTTGGGAAATTAAATATATTTTAGTGACTAAGACAAGTTAGTAAATAAACGAAAATAGTTCATGTTTGTAAACACGTGGATGAAACTCACGTGTTTATAAACAAATAAAATGTGAGCGAAAATCTTATCAGTGCCTGTAACAACCATGACATCGTTCAATTGTTCCCAAAATGGTATAGCGCGAACAGTTTTTACGTTTAATTACCGATGATCTAACTATAGTGCGCACTCAAGAGTCACTAGTTGTTTTTTTTATAGCAGCACGTGCAGCGCTAAGAAAAAATAAATAAGTCCGATATAAAAAAAATGCAGATCGAACGAATATTGTAAGTCTTTAATTGTGTAAAAGTTAAAAAATACGTGTTCATGGTTAAAGTTTGAATAAAAAAAAGGTAACAATATTTCTCGACCAAGAAATGAATCTTTCCTCGCAATTTTTCTAGCTAATAATGTAATGATATTGCATTATCCTCCGCGTCTTGATTAAGACCAGTCGTTTGCACACTTTCGTTAATTTTGTGCGAAATCATGCATCTGTGCCGTCGCAAGAAATAGATTATGTTCTACCGTTATTCAGCGAATATTTTACGTAGATGCGTATATAGTGTTATTGGACATTAAGCAAATCCTAAGCTTTATTGCCAAAGAAACAAAATTCCTTGCAGTCAATAGAGCAAACAAAAAACAGGATAAACAACTTTGAAACGTTTCAGATATTGAAGGCGACATTCTTTACCGTTGCCACGGAGGTTTGTCAAAAACTTATGATTTATGCGCATTTTGATCGCAGGGGAACTTGAATATAAACCTTACCATTATACTTAGGAACATAGGTATCTACGTTACTTAATGTTATGTTGGAGACAGGTTGCTTTTTTTGGTGTTATCTATAGCAAGGTATGGCTCTTTGTAAATCAATTCTATTTTTTTTCTTAAACATATAAACTAAAATCATTTGGGCAGTTTTAAGTTTGAAAGATGTTTTTAAAGAACTCAAGACTAATAAAAAACCTAAAAAAAACATTGTTTCCCATCTAGTTATTGGAAGACAACGTAGGTGAAATTAGTTGATAGTATCGTGGTTGGCCAATCCTTCGGCGCTTTTTATATAGTGCGGAGATGAAACAGCACAAGTAGCTCCACAGCAGCACGCTCTATTTAAAACTACAGTATTATTTTAATGGGCAAAGATGATAAAATTAAAAGTCAAACATAGTTTTTTTTTAAACACCAATTATAAAATTATTGTGGTCTCACAAAGCCATATAAGTGACCCGATTCTGTGGTTAAGTTTCCTATGGTTTCACCTCGGTCGTCATTGATTCATTATTCTCATTTAAAATAATGTAATTTCCTACATGATACCTTATTTGAGCTTTTTATCTTGAACTCCAATAAGTCGCCCTTATTTGGGGATTTAACTAGGAATAAAAGGAATAATTAAATGAAAAAATCTGGCTTGTTCTACGTAAATATAAGGGGAATTTCTACGTTATATTTTTCTATAAGGAAAAAGTATCAAGCAAAGTCCTAATAGTTCAGCAATGCAAAGTATAAGAACTTGTGTTGTACTTTCATTCGAGTTTCGGTCTGGAATATGGTGGTAATGAGTATTACATAATATCATGACATAAAATAATAATACAACTTTTTGTCCGCCTTTTGGAATCGTCAGCGTGATAAATGATTGTTATATAACAAAAAACCATCACAAAGCGAACGTGAAGCAACCAATTCGTCTGTCTGATGGGTTTATTATCAATAACAATATTTTCATGTACCTTAAAAGGTCTATAATAGAAAATCTCCAACTGATTAAAGATAACCGTAGCCTTTCACTAAACGCCGTTGTAATACACTTTCTCTAAAAAATCAATTTGCTTCGATCAACGGGAAACTAAGACAATGAAAGGGTAGCTTTTGTAGATCAAGCCGAGACGTCTCCTTCATCTTGATAACTGGATTTATAGAAGTCCAACCTAGAAAGTTAAGACTTTCGTCGTAATAAAGATTGATAAAGTGGATTAGATGTCGCTTTGTTTCTTTAGATGATAATGAAGTGGTTGTATTTGTTCCTTTTGTGTTTGTGACGGCATGATTACAACTTGCTGGGCTCTAAATTGAGAATACAGACTTCAACGTGAAACTTGTTTGCTTCATCTTTCACTAGCAAAATGTACGACTTCCATGATTTCAATTCAATTCAATTCACACTCTGCAGACCAGATGTACATGTATACGTATGGCATTGTGTGGATGTTCCAGATTTAAAATTCAATTATTTTGATTTCCAGTGTTGCGTGCCAAATTTTTGTGTTCCATTCGATTGTGAATGAACACAAACCGTTAACATCGGACGAAACGAATAGTCGCGAAGGTGAAATCTAATTGATTAATTAAGTTTGTGTTCCTGATAGCACGTGCCTATTCACGTAGGCATATATTTATCAATTAAGTCAAAAGCTACCGCATTACAGAATTAATGAACGCCATTGTATTTCTATAGAAAGCGGTTAGTCTCGCTAATTGGATATCGGGGGGCGCATTAAGTTTACACCAGAGTCTGGCGCGGGTAAACACAAATCCGAGCATTGTCCGTCAAAATAGTGAAGTGGACGTGATTCGCGTTACAATGTCGGATGACAAAGGCCGGGTCTTTGTAGGAATTGAGGAAATTGCATCTCTCGAATCCTATTTCTATGCGACATGAAGTTTACGCGCGATCGCTTTCCTCACTTCATTTGCTTAGATAACGAATGCAATTGTAACGATGTTCAGCAAAATATTATTTACGCTCCATCAGATGACCGGAACACTTAATTGGATTATGTTGTATTGGATGTTTTTTGAAGCTGATTAATCCTGTGTAGAAAGGCTTGTTTTCACCAGCAAGTATCTATCGAACTCGATCTTTTGAAAGTGCGTTCACTTAAACCGTATCTTCGTGTTTAATCTATGAGCTGGATTTGTATTAATTATATATTTTGTGGTTACTTTTGAACACGTACATTGAACTCGATGATGTTTTTAAATGGAAAATAGTAAGACACAAATATCCTAATATACAAAGTTTTACATTACGATGATACGTATATTATAAAGATTACAAATCTTTAACGGCATAAATCTTGACGATTCGCTCCGTGAACATCTTAATCTCCAACAATTTTTCAATATGACGTTTTTATAACATTTTAATTTAACTCGCATTAACGGTCGATAGCCGAGTTATACGCAGATGGGGCAAAAACATAATGCGTTTGTCTATTAGGAACTTCTTGGGTGGCCATGTTTATTATAAAGGCGGAGTGTTTTCCATAACCGGCTATTCTGTCTTCCTTGTCCCCTGTGCATATACCATGGCCTCTGAAAGCAGGACTGTAGGTGATGTGCAAGCGAGACGCCGCTATTAAAAGTGTAGTAGGCTTTTCGCTCCAACAACAGTCCTGCTTCAAAAGCTCACGGTAGGGGGACAATTCCCGTCGAAACTCCCCCTGCGGTGACACATGCAGAATTTTGATGGGACGAAGACGAACGAGAAATGAATCAACTTCAGTCATGATTTGTTTATTTAAACTTTTATACTTTTATTTTAGGTTATGGAAATTTATTGCATGTTTCAAATTACATAAAGTTTTTAAGTTAAAAGTTAGAAGAACACATTATGAAGGATTTGGAAATTTGAAAAGTAAAAGTGATAGACAAGAAACTTTTGAAACTGAAATAAGGTCGAAATAAAACACCGTACCCTTTGAATTATTATAATAAATGCACGCATGAATTTATGATTTAGGAAACAGTTGATATATTACAAAAGGGTCCATAAATACATATCCTGATATAATTATTAAAACCACCATTGATTTTAATTACTTTGCAAATATGCAAAATCCAACGCGAAACAAACGCATGAGCTTTCGAGTTATTTACAGACTCGTAAGAATGTGTGTAAATAACAATATAGGTATGATAGGTAACGGGAGGGTTCGCGGGTTCGCGGGCTGCGGACATGGTGATCTATATGCAAATGTTATAACCCGCTTATTATATTTCCCGGGGAACAGTAAGCCGTGAAAATACTGCCAGCGATACTCCATCAAAATTTATTGAGGGATCCGTGTGGCCGCGGTTTTACAATGTAGAGCCCACCAGTGTAGCTGCGGCTTTATGAAAAACATGTTTTTCGTGGGCTCTCCCAATTTGTTTAAATTGATTGATGGTATACCCTGATTGTTGTTTAGATTATATTTTTATTTAGAAATGTTTTAATATTTTAGCTTTGAGCAATTTTGACATTTACTGTTATGATTTCGAAGTTCGATTTTTTAATGAATTTTTTTTTATTGTTTTTTCATAAAGAAAAGGACTTAAGTTGCAGTGTATTGAAATGATAACTTCCGAAAAAAAGGATTAATTAAAATCGGGAATCGAAAACTTATCGGGAAGATTGATTAATTTTAAGGAACTGTTTCTCTGAATGAATACGTAATATCGATGCGCAATTTCCGTCCACTTTCCGAAGGTATTTATTTGTTGTTTGAATTCACATTCAAATTATACAGAGCCGACATCAAAGAGTTCCTCGTGCGGTCGGATGTACATTTTACGCTTGACTTCATAGAAATTACATGTGAAACTTACTTACTCGTATTTAAATTTGCGGGACGATTGCCCCGATGAGTGATTGGCTGATAAATGTTGGCAAATCTACTTAAGCGCGTTCCATTGGCTGTAATTTGTTTTGCGGTTGGCAGAAAAAGTATTATTCAGATTTGGAATTGTTTTTGTTTCGTGGTACAAGTATAGTATCTAACGTTGATTAGGGACTAAAACCGTTTAAATGTAGAGTATCGGCCTACCGATAACCAATTACTTTTAGAAGGGGAACTTGTCTACTATGTTACCATATTTACTTCATCAAAAGTTCTTGCAAGAGTAGCTCGTCAATAGCTTGGGTTTCAGGAATACATTAACACAATTTGTACCTTTAGCGCAATTTCATACGACAGTTGTGCTATCATAGACTTCATGTTACTGATGAAGTACTAAAATGAACTTTATCGTCGTGGAAATAAAGCCGCCGATGTCCAATTACTCTATGAATAAATTTAATTAATAAAATATTTACGAAAAAACTTCAAGCACACATTGAAAACATCAAAAACATAGCTTTAATAAAATCGCTGGTATTTCAATTGGATATCAATAAACCGAACCGCGAAGTTTGAATGGGCATCGAAAACAACAATGGGCGAAAGCAAATTACTGAGAATAGGACAAAAGCGTACCGATCCATCTATTTTTATTTACTAACGAGAAAGCGTCTTTACGAATTCATCCAGCCATGGCTATTGGTTTGTGCGATTTTTAGTTGCAAGCCTGTAGTTATTGTCAAAGCCAGACTTCTTCTACCTCGAGTCTGCTGATAGAACTTTCTTTTCAAATTGGCAGCACCCTACTACATCTTTTTACCTTTTTTGTGCATTATGTACACACAACATTCAATAAATCATATTAAACCCACAACTGTTGTATATGTATGTATATAGGGCTCGCTTTTGAAATGAAAGAACTATATCAAAATATTTTCCATTATTATTACTTGCGATCACGTTTCATTGCTTCGTCTAATTATAAAAGCTAAAATTATCCACACATTAATTGAAATAAAAATATTTAATTTCACACACAAACTAAATTAATGGTTTCATTTCTTATTTTCACGTTTTATTGCAGTTAATAAAGTAAATTCGATTTCATTCGGAACTAATACGTGCCCGATTACAGTTTATTAGCTCGGTTCATAGTAATAATAGAAATTGCGAATTTGTTCTACCCAACAATTTAGTCGCGTAATCGCAAACGTGCGCTATGCCTTAAATTCTCCCTAGTTTGGGAGATTCCCCTCCCGGAATTCCTTATTCATTTGTGGCATTACATTAGGCGTATGGTCCCAAAATGAGACGTTGAAAGAAAATACAAATGGCATCTATTATTGAGATTCCGGAATGCGCCGTTGTTATAATATATCTGGAAATGCACGTTTTTACTGCCCCGAAATGGAGTTATAGAAATTAAATGATGTAATAAAGATTCGTTTTTTGGTTAGAAAAAAAGCTGAAATTCGATGTGGAGATAGAGAAAAGTACTGTCTTTCAGAATAAATCGTAATTCCAGCAGTGTGTGATGAAATGTTGCCCTATTTAGCCACAAATCACTTGACCTGTAAACTCTCGGATACAACTTGGGAACAACCCCAGATATTCATCAGATGTATCAAAAAACCTCTGGAGCAACAAGATGGGAAACCCAGTGAACAGAGAGTATAATTTTCTATTCAATGAATTCTCAATGTGCTATTTTAGATCAGTATTCCTTAGCGGTATTGCTCACAAACGTCTCTTTACACACAATGCTTTTCGTATCGCAGTATTCTATTGAAGATATTGAATTTTACTTTCCATATTCTCCGAACGAGATTTATAAACGATTTATGAAAGGAATTTTGTGATGAGTCATGTATGTTGAATAGAAATTCGCGATCCACATTTGTGGTCTAGTGAGTTAGTTAAAATTTTGAGTCTACAAGCCATGGAGTACCTACAAACACTTGATTTTATTCTGATCAGTTTTTTTATAGTAGGCATATTGACTTAATTATAAAGCCATCTCGTTTATATCGCTGCGGCACATGGTGGCATAAAAAATGGCGTCCTACCTGTCCTGCCTATTTTTATTCTGAACGAAAACTCCGTCCTGATTATTATACCTTCTCCATCTGATTAAATATTCTGAATATTTCCGCTTTGATTCCACGCGGGGCTGTCAAAAAATATTTTTCGGTAATTTTCGATCAAGCCCATAGGCATTCTTTGGATTTTATACCTTTTTTACCGGAAAGTCACGCCTGCAGATTTATAACATCGTTCTAGTCCGATATCATCGATGCAGCTAATGATGGCTTTATGTAAAATAATCAAAGTAAAGCTGATTTAAAACGAAATCGTAAACCTTCTCGACAATGCCTAGTGGTTGAATAAAACAAAAATTAGAAATAACGCTAATGAAAAACTTTCCCCGATATTTATAAAATTCAAAAAGCACTCGATACTTTATTCTGCTTTCAATTAACAAATTGCTTAGCTTCATTTAGTGCACTTCAAAGATGAAATACATTCTATGAATAAAGAACAAAGGTGGCTGAAACACACACAACAGCTAAACCACGAGAGCAACTTGAGAGGCTTTATTTTGAAATTGATAACCGTAAGGAATACATTAATGGAAGCCACAAAACATTAATTGGATTCAGCCCTGATAGTAATACTTAGCGTGTTATATACTCGTATACCGATGGCGTATTCCCCGAAGGCTGGTTAGCAGAAGTGGGTAATGCAATAAATCTAATACGAGGAAAAAATAGAAAGAGAAGTAAAAATAAATAATATATATAACAAATTGGATTATATTACAAGTTGATAAGAGATAATTTTGCTAAAATTTTAAACAATTAATTTTGAGATTAAAATTTAAATGAATATTATGTATATAATATTGAAAATTGTAATTCAAACATTCGTTCATACCCCCGAATGCAATTCCAAACATCAACACAATAAAAAAGAAATAGGAACCAAACCAAAAATGTCCCGAATAAATCATGTGTGTCCCAATTTACTCGCCGTTGCTAAAAATAAGAACTTTCCTATATGCCTCCCTTGACTCGCTAGCTTATCTATACCAGCCTCAGATAAATCAACTGGAAAATTGAAAACCAGGAATCTCCGCTTCGGTACGAAACTTAAGACTAACTTTGATTAACCGGATTCGCCTACCTGATTAAAATTTTGAGTGCCAACTCCAATTACGTATGCTGCTAGTAAATTTTAATTATTTGTTTTGTTGTTCGTTCTTTCCAACGTAGTTTGAATCATGTCTTTGATTTATTTTTAGTATGAGTTGATTACTGACTTCACTGCTTAAATATTAGGATCAAAGTTTATTTAATTTTTCTTTTTTTTGTGACAATCTTGTGTATTCTTTGTTATAATTAGTTCCACGGTCATGTCCTTGATAATAACTGGATGTGGGGTGGTTAAGTCATTAAACAACGTATTGCCAACTTGTAGTTATTAAAAACATAGAGTTTCGCGAAAATGTATTTGGAATTGATACTGAGGCTTGAAGTCCCACGAAAACATATAAAAATGTACGAAATATTTTTAGGACCATAAAATGCTTTTAGAAAAACAAGCTATGCAGCAAACTAGGAAACACGGATTCAAGGATTTTCAGCAGCGCATACGTCCGATACTCCATTCGTTTTGTTTCTATCGCGAGATCAAACTGCTATCCAACTTTTAGATACAAATGCTGAACTTTTCTCATACAATGGAAAGGTACGCTCGAGTTAATTCAAACGTATACCTAAGCGACTTGTGTTCTTATAAGCGATTTATCGTCGAAAGAAAACAGAGAGAATCGTATATCAGTGTGTTTTCTAAGTGCACCGACTACTAACATTGAACATTTCTTACTACGAGATTTTTCTTTCTTTACTTACCGAGAGAAGGTGAATAGACTAGGTTATTAGGTAATTCTCTAGGTGATATTAGGGAATAAAATGTTAGCTTTTTAATTATGCTCAAACAATTTGGTGCTCCGAAATCATTGTTTGAATATAGCTATATCATGTTTATGGTTATCTAGTCTCTTTTTTACTTTTGAAGTTGTCTATAAATAAGCAACAAACTGCATTTATAATACTGCATATAAATAAGCAACAATCAATATTATCTAACTCATACGTGTCGAAGTACAATAGAATTGCGATGTATCAAGATACCATCACATAGGGGATACTCGATTCTGCGACTTCTTTAGATGAAATTTAGATAAGGACTCGTCCTCACGCAGTTTGCGTACTGTAAGTAATTGGATGGGGCTGGCAGAGGGCGTACGTTACATACGTAGCGTACGTGGGGCTGACTTATCGACACTCGTCAATCGCAATAAAACCCTGCAAATCGCACATGTGGACGACTCCTTACGTTTGTTGATTTATAGATTTTAGTTTATACTGCATTTGATCTCCCTTTGATTAGATTTTAGCTTTTGTTTTATCTAATGACACCCCAAGTGTTTTGTTGAATGTATGGATGTCAGAATTGTGACATTTAATTGTTGCTTTTTGCAGTACCTACTATAATAGTTTCTAGTACGTAAAGTTATATTATTGTAATGCTTTTTTATGGCAGATTTATAATTATTTAATTTCTTATTACTCGCGCACATTTATTGGGACGCCCGACTAGTTTAAGTCCTAATCGGAGTATTTAATCATGAGATGTCGCTGAGGCAGGATCGAGATTCGAACTGTTTAGTTAGTGCGTGTAACTCGCGACCCCACCTCTGGTTTTTGAATTTGAAACGTGGCTCTCCATACACAAATTCAAATTTTCCGATACGAATACTTTTTGGAAGCTCGGAGAGGCTGTTTTTTCTTGTTTTTTTAGTTCGATCTATCGATAACGTAAAAAGTCGGTATATTCATTTAATTTCTGTATCACGGTAGCACATAATTGATGCGAGCGATTGTGCCTAATGACTACGCATTGCAGTTATTACTGTATTCAGCAATCAAACGCATTAACCGCTTGTGGCAGAATTGCCGCTAAAGCAACTACGAAATGACATTTTGTGCTAAATTGCTAAATAATAGGCGTAGTTACATTTGCGATTGAACAGTTTATTAGAAATTACGTACTAAGTACGTACAGTTTTATTACACCAATACCGTAGAAATATATTTTATAACTGTATGTAGTTTAAGGTAATATTGCACGAAGCAACTTTTTTGCTTTTTGAACTCTGTTATAACTGTTAAACACAATTTGCGAGAAAACAACATTTACAAAAAGCTTTTTTTAACGAATGAATGTTCTTTTATGTCTCATATGAGGCTTTAATACGTTTTTTTCTAACTTGCTCGTAAAGAGCCACCGTAAGTAAGGTCATACGAGTAATCAAAATGCAAACTAATCAGGGCGATGGATATCAATTTTAATTACGAATCAAAGTAGAGTAAGATCTACACAATTACTATAATGCAGCTCTCATAATAATTAATCATCACAGCCAATATCCACTACATTTCAAAGTAAATTAATTAATTATTTCAATGTATCTAATTAAAATGGTCTTTACTTTCACAACATAAATTACGAGTATCATGTTCTAGTTTTGTTATTGTTGTAGTTTATTTTGAAACCTACTTTGTGATGATCCATTTTTTTAATTAATTATTTATTTTTTGTTACAGGTACGTCCAGTGAGGAAACCCCCGTAGATCTATTTGTTAATGCGCGGCAGGTAGAAAGTTCAAAAGTTATTTTCAAAGCTAATTTGTTTTTAAACTAATCTCAAGTGTAGTGCAGTTAAGATAAGGTTTGCTACACACTGCGCTACAAATTAGTAGTATCGCGAGCTGCTCTCGTAAAGCTCAGAGCGCTTACATGATAACCCCCGGACGAGTTTTACAATCTCGCTATAAATAGCTGGCAATAAATTTGTCGTTACACCACAAGAACATCTAACTTACAGGATATTACCGATCCGGACAGATTACCCTTATTCCAACTCACAAATTGAGAACACAGCTTATTTACATTTCCTTATAAAATTCATATTAACCTCACACACTTTATTAAATTCTGCTTAAGAAGAAACACGCGCTGACTAAATAAGGTCGAGTACAAAATGATTAAATTGTAAGCACAAAAATGTAATAATTAATTTATGAACCAAAATGACTTGAGTCACTTTGAAGTCTATAAAATGTATTCGGAAACCAAGTCAATATAATTTTATTACAGCGTTCGAATTACAAAAGAACTGGAGACAAAGGACCTTTTTGTTGGCTCATAAAGTTTAATTTGTATTCCCCCAAATATAAATTATCACAATATAGTTTCAAAGCTTATTATTACAAACGTGTTCGAATTTTGAAGCTTGTTAACGGATTTTTTTTAAACAAACAAAGAACGAATAGTTCCATTTTCTAATTTCGGTTTCGATTACGTCACAACAAAACAAAGACTTGTTGATGCAACTTATAAACATATGAGAGCAATGAATGAGATGTGCATTTTGTTCCACTACCCATTTAGGTTTGTTACGTCGCTTTAAATAAATTGTTGTGTCAATTGATTTGGACAAATTTATTATACTACTGTTGACGGATGTAAGAGAACACTTAAGATTAGTGATAACAATTTATTAAATACATTTCCTGTTTCTTATATCATACAGAACGAGCTAAAGACGTATTAAAGAATGAATAAATATTCGAAATTATCAGATTATGGGTCGTTGAAAATGTTAATATCTTACCACACGTCTTATGAAAAGAAAATCAAACAACTCATAATTTATTCATCGATTTTATTCACAATTTAACATTTCACATACACGATAAACCAACACGAAAAGTAAAATCGATATTTTCGTCTTATTCAAAAAGTCGTTAAAATCGTACGACTCCACGTTCTTTTGTTCAGGACAATTATGCCGCACATTACGGCCCACGAAATATGGGCACATAAAAATTATTTTATTGTTTTTTGTAAGGAGAGGACACATGTAGGGGCCATTGTACGAGAATTACTTAAGTAATATCGCGCAGATGTAAGATTTCGTAATACCAGATTAAGTGTTCAGCGGATGATAGTCGTGTGAACACGTGTAGCGATTGTTATTAGATTGTTATGTCACGCGGTAAATGGTTGAGTATACGAAATGTGTTGCGGGTATTAACGAATGATAATAAAGACTTATACTAATCATTATAAGACTTTTTAGGTATATAGGCTTTAATACATTTTTCGGGGTAGAAGTCGCTTTAAATGTTATTGTAGTTTTTCTCAAGTTGATTGATTGCTATTTTTTTGCCATGCTAAAGTACAGCCTGCGATGGGTTAACAAAAAATCTGCTAATTGCGAAATTTGTAGGTACCTAAGTGCACTAAAATCTAGAATAGTTTTATATTAATTCTTGCAGGTCACACAGATTTAAAGCTAAGTGTAGAGCTTCAAGTCTAGACAGCAGTAATCAAATTACTCAAATTTAATTTTTCAGCTTATTTAAATTCCATTAGAAGGAAAGTAAGTGATCAGCACTATCCATTCCTTTTAAATCTCTCAAGTGTAAAAAGCTTTTTTCCTTTGTAGATAAGATGATTCAACACAATCAACACTAAGCATGAGTAATCCAAAATGAGTTTATTTTTTCATAAAGATCCAACAAAAAAGGTGTGATGTAATGCTCTTAATATTAAACGCCACACTTTCTTATTGTCATCGCTTTGAAAGAAAGATTGCTTTTTACAAGTGAATGCGTGCCAGATGATTACGTTTTCTGACGACAGCGGAATGTTCTCATTTCGGCTAATATGATTTACATGAGAGTTTTAGCGCCGATCCAAATATAGATCTCTTAATTTCTAATGGAAATTTCACTTGCACCGCTATCGCTAATGGAATTGTTGTAGAACAATATGTCAATACATACACTATAGATAAGATTAAAATTGTTCTTCCTTCATGATAAACTTATGTTGTTGATAACTATAATTTTTTTATCAGAACCTTTTACTTAGTCGTAAATGCCTCGGTTTGTAGAAAGGAACTTTCCTCAATTGGTGATATTAAATCAGAAATTACTTTTTCAATCATTATTTCTAGAACAAAGGAATGTGGTTCATAATAAATGTTCTAGATTTTTTATTGATGAAAATTGCCGGTAGAACTTATATAAATTACCGAGATGCAAAATGTAAAAAAAAAATATTGCGGAAAGTTATCCAATCTCCATTTTAAAGGCTTGCAGGCTTTCCATTATAAGTTTTGTATAGGAAACCATAATAAATGTACTATCAGCCGTGGATTCGCGTTGAATTGCCCGGCAGGGGGCGCGTCTTCCCCGCAGGGAGCCGTACTCATTCGGGGTAAGGGAACTTAGCTAATGCACTTTACGTCACACGAGTTTATTTGTTTACTTCAGCTAAAATTTCGAGGAGAACAGTAGTTTATTACCTCGCCATTAAGTCGTTGGAAGCAGGAAATAGTGTTATGAATAATATAGCAAATAACGTTATTGTTATAACTTCTGAAAGTATTGTTGTTTCTGCAGTTAGTTTGAACTGCCCATTTAATAAAATAAACTTATGAAGCCAGCAACAGATTTTAAGTTGAATGAATCATTCGTTTACTTACTTCAAGTTACGAGTAGCTATAAGTGTTGCAGCATTTTGTTTCTCGTTTTGCTTAAAACAGAACGTCTATCACAGTTCTCAGCAGTTATATTTATTTTGCTGTTAATATTTCATTCATACGTTTTTTCTTGGTGTTTCCTCAATCGTCGCATGAACATGTTTGAAGCCGTATCTACAGAAATCAGATCCTTTTCAAAACGCACTTATTTCCATACGTTGGCATGTTATTGAAGAGTGGGTCTTTGAATTGCAAATAGGCTGGTCCTCGGGCGGGTTCCATTGAAATGTCAATTTGTTTTCTATTGGGGTGGCTTGTTTGGTAACCTCGAGACATATCGTCTTACTATTGTGTGTTTTGGACGTTACACCACATCTTACACTCTCTCCTGTTGCACGGGGATGTTTGTAATGAATATACGAATATGTGCAATCGAATTATTTTTATCACGACATCATAAGTAGTTATAAAGAGATTTTCGAAAAAAATGTTAATAAGCCAAGAAGTTTAATAGAACTATGACACTATTATGTTAAAGCTGAGTAAAATTAACTTACTCAATCAATCTATTACCTACTCCACTCAATTCACTCGTCACTACATTATTGATGTCAAGCTTCTAACAAAACACTGATTTTATTTAATTAATAGCAAACACAATAGTGCGCTAACCCCTGTAACTCAATACTCCAACCACGTTACCCCAAAAAATGCCCAAAATTGAAAACATCATTGTTGAAGTGGGCTTCAAAAATTTTTGGGGCTTCTATTTTTTTGCGGACGAATCGGAGGTACAAAAAGAGTACCCGGGTACCGCAGTATCCGGATCCGGTTTTTATTAGCGTCGGATATCGAGTGGCTTCCGAAGGGCTTTGTGGCACGATTTGGTACCGAGCGCCCATTGTGACCAAGATGTCGCCGGCTTTTGTCATTCAATAGCTGCGAAACGTTTAAACACAATGAACTATACTTAACTGCAAGTCGTTATCGATTGTTCGGTTTTTGTTTAGTTTTTGTGGGTGAGCTTAATTTTGGGGTTTCTTGAAAATAATATGTCAAGTGTATACAGCTTTTTTGTCGTTTTTTTTTTGTTTATTCTGCCAGTTTCAATCAAACTCAGCGATGACATTCAAAACGTTATCGCAGCTTATTATTTCAAATATAAAAAAAATCAAAAAGTAAAATATTAAAATATTTGTACGCCCGTTGTAAATGAAGAAAACGTACGCTAAAAGAATATTTAGACAGAAAATCAGAAGCAAATAGTTTATAACAAATTAAGATCTAAGCAACAATGAGGAACATTCAGTTCCTATTTGATATGAAAGAGAGATCAAACGATTTATAGCAGAAAGCATTGTTTTCATTCTTGTCTTAAAACAATTGAACTTTTAACATTCCCAGCAAGTTTAACGGCTGAATGGATCTTATCGAAACTTTTTGCTATTTGTTGTGGAAAGCACGTCCAGTTGTTATTCGACACATGTTGTTATATCGAAATGTACAATAAAAGAATAAAGATTAATGGGAGCAATAACAATACAATACAGATTAATATCGGTGTGAAAATAACAATTGCAAAACGGACTTTTGTTTCGAAACTCTAACGAAATTCGTCGACGTTTGTAATGGATGGCTTGTAAAAAATGAAGGTTTATACTTAATGTACTGTCCTGACATATCAATTTATAGTCTCACAAATATGATATGCTTAATATTGAAGTATTTTGTTTCAATCGACTGTATTTTTTACGTTTGTTATCTCAAAAAGTATAGGTAATATTAAATGTGAGTAAAAAAAGAAGAATATTTCTAAAATTGCATTTGGTAAGTAGTAATGTTGTTTGTAATAGTAATGCTTGAACTTTACCCATGCTGAAGGCAAAACAAAATATAGATATACACTAGTGTACTAAATAAATTGCGTTTTCTACTCTCCAAAACAAAACTATTTGGACTAATTGAACGGAATTCCGTGCCCACTCAATTAAGCTTACAAACCTACATATTTTACCCATTTTATATACACAGCAAACAAATTTACCCGGTTTTAAATTATTTACTATAAACAACGATGAAGGTAACGAATTAAAATCGTTTACTTTTCGCGCTATCACATTTATAATTAGGGCTGCGCCTAAAGCTTTCCGAATTTAAAGGGAAATTGTGCCGGATTTAAAACGAACTAAGTTTCAGACCGTGTGAAGTAGTAAATGGAAAACGCTTCTAAAATGTACAGAGGCAGTTGTAAAAAGTCTTAATGAAATGCAGTTTTGTCGCTCACACTGAAGTTTTAATAGACGTAACGGAAGTTTCGCTTTTGGTATATGAAAATTTTAAAATAGATATATTATTTATAGATATATACGTCCTTTAGTGTGAAAAACCCTTCTATAAACTCTATTTACGTAAGCTGTCCGCAACACATCCAACTTTGAATTTTATTTTAATTGTTTGTAATGGATATCTGTTATCAGTCCGTAATCGACAGCTCGATAACTGACAACCCTATTTCTGATCCATTGAAATTTAGATTAACGTGCATTAAGATTCAGCTTGGAAGCGGAGCGAGTTAAAATGTTTTTGTTGTTCATTGCTGCTATCGAATTAATGCCCCGCTTTTGTTTCGATGGATTACATTCAATGAGTTTCGCATTTTGTGATAACTCACATATTCTCGAGCGAAAAGGAAAAACAATTATTGAATCTGGTACATGAGTCCATATAGGTCGAGATAACTTTAAATTAGTTCCGAAAGAAAGTTCTGAAGTTGGCAGTAACGGTGCACATACGACGCAGTTCTTAATAATATTTTGAAGAAAAAAATCTTTTGAAACGAGAGCGCAGTAATCTTATCTCTCGAACATTTATTTCGAAAGCTTTACTTAACTGCAATGATCGGTAATGACGTCCATTAGGATCATAAATATCCTTATTGCTTGAAGATCGAAGTTTGCTTTCTTTTTACAACTTAATATTTTTTTGTTTATTCAGGGTTCTGTGGAGCCAATGAACTTGCGATCCGACTAGGAATGTTTACGTTGCCCGTGGCACTCGCCTGTGGGAAACAGCCGGTTGTTTTAGCACAAACGCTATTTTTACTATGGCTATCGCCGTGTTGGCATAATATTTATTCCTTTAACGTGTAGTGGAAATAAATAGTTTTCTGATTTAAAATATATGGTATCAATCTTTAGCTTTGTTTATTTTAATTTGATACCGTTACAAACTCTGATATTGTTTATTATTCTACAATTATCAAACCTGATAATTACACACCACATCATGAAGGCTCTTTTAATTACACGCCCTCATTTTACCTTATTTTTTCCTTTTACGAACGGTTTTACGACTATTATGACCAGGTAGAGAGTTTTTACGAGCGAATTCTGCCAAAACAGTGAACTAAAATGTACAATTCACCGGAGACTGCATGTTTTAAAGCTCATTGTTAGTGGACTAGTGATTCGTACAGCGGCGTCGGTAGCCCTACTCTCTGTGGGATTCTCATATAAAACGGAATCCATTGGAATGTTGCGAATAAACCTCCACTCTGTTTAGAGAAACGTTCTGTGTTTACATTCGCACACGTTGTAAGCTTTAAGCCCAATGTTTACGGCCTTTTTGTAGGACAACACTTTATTTGCTTAAAGTACTTGTTTAAAGAATGTTTTATTGGGTCAAAGTATTAACTATTTTATGAGGAAGTTGTAAACTTCTTAGATGACATCCATTGTTCCATCTGGCAATTTAAATGACTCGTGACGAACGTCAAGGGAATGTACGTTCCGGCCGATTTAAAAAGTAAAATATTTAGGTCTTTTTACACTCTTGTGGAGTGTTCGGAATGTCGGACCGTTTTAATACTTTTGTTTCTTTCTTGTCGTGTTTATGAGCCTATAAATTTTTATATGTACAAACTAAAAACTTTATTGAAAGTAAAGTAATAAAAATAAGGGGAATTATAAGAAGTTAACTTACTTTATTATGATAATAAAACTTGTACACATTGGCCATTTTAATATTTTTTCAATAAGTTTACAGATAAAATGTTTTCTCATAAGGTAGAACCTAGTAGAAAATAATACAGTCCCGCTAATGTCCCATGTCTGATCAACAATCTCGTAACCATGACAACGAGAACAAAAACTAAGAATCGATCATGATCACCAGTAATAGCTCTCGGTCATACAGTAAATATGTGGTAAATATAACGCTATAGATGTAAAAATCGTGCCGACCAACTTCGAATAACTCGGCCGTGATTTTCCTAACTTTTCCCATAGACTTTCACAAAGAAATTATTCACATATGATCTCCCCTTCAAGTTGCCAGTCAGCTGTCCGTTGTCCACTGTGGATTAATGACTGAAGCAGAGGTTACTAATGGACTTGGGACTTATTAGTCGAAGTCACTTAAAGAAAGTGATGCTTTCGTGAGAACACTCAATTTTTAAGGTGACTTGAAACTACTTGAGTTGTAAACTTCAAGCCATTTTGAGCTCTGTGCCTTGTGCAGTTAGTTTTATAATGGCTTAAATTGGGGCTTACATTACTAGCATTACTAAAGTAAATTGGACAATGCACTCAATCTAATTTCGAAACTATTTTTAATTATACTTCGAATGTAGAAGTTTTATAAAACCATCAAACCGTTAAGTGATTCACTGTTTTGTAAAAAGGATAAAATAAAAAAACACATTAATAAAATTAAGTACGACACTCAATTTTGTATGCAGTACAATGTAAGTTTTAAAACAGATTAACAAAAATTGAATAGTGTTAAGTCATCATTTTTATCATAGGAACGCATCCAATTTACGAAATAATAACAGCAATGTATTTAACCCATTCACATATCGAATTCCCAAAGCGCTGTGGTTATCAACCGTCAGCGTCAGTCCCAGTATGACAAACTTTAATATCAGGACATGTCTGATACACGATGACGCGTGGTTTTACATTAATACCGTATTGTTTTGTTTGCGAGCTGCGAGCCGAAGTTAAACTGTATTTTTGTTTATAGAAATTTTAACTAAATTCTTTTTATGAATGCTTCTTTTGTGACAAGTTGTTTCTTCATTATTTTAGAATACTAGATGCTTTGGTGATAGATGTTATTACTATCTACCTTATAGATTATCCTTGAATTATTTGTATTTACCAACTATGCATCCAACATATCAACGAATAACCAAAAGCAATTGAATAGATCATTTTTATTCATTTGGTCATTACCCGCAATATCTTGAAAAACGTTGTGATATAAACATTGTTTAAACTAATAAATAACGTACTGCATAGATCTATATGAAAATAAGGAACTACAATCAAATGTAGCTTCCCGATTAGCAATAATTAGTATCGAAATGATTAACCAATTAGGGCCGCTATAGTTTAATTGCACACGTGTCTGTGATGTCATAATCAGCCTCTCTGATCTGTGAGCCTAGTAGATGTCATGGCAATTAACAGCCGTCTATTGAGATGACTATAATTATAATTGTACCAACGTATTATATACTTGATGGTACCTAAGTTCAATTATTGTAAGATTGGATTCAAACTAACTGTCAGAACTTTATTAAAGAATGATTGTAAGATTATAATAATTGACTTGTAAGAATGAGTTGTTATTCTAAACTACGGTAATAATTGACGGACGTAAGGAACTAAAGCAAAAGTATCGCTATCGAATATCTTTTCGATTGTGGTGTAATCAGTAATAAGTTTTGTTCTCAAAGAAGTTCTTAGTAGCTGTATGAACAGATTGTGTTAGAACATCGTAAATTTACAAGCACTCCCTTAACAATCCTGGCTTAAATAATTATCCCTGTACAACGAACATTTACATTTGTTTCTAACATCAACAAAATTTAGTAGATGTATGTGGATGACACAATTCATCAACATATACAATAGTAATGGATTAAATTTAAGTAGTTCGCAATCCTTTGCAGAGAGCCTTCTATCATCTGTCAAAGTGTGTAACAATGTGTAAACGGGACAGCGCACGACACCGTGAATAGCGTCGTCTCGCTTCCTCGAACTCAACAATACTACTTCCAGAGTTGGGGTACTCCTCCGGAGCTCTCCGATCCGTCATTCTTGACGCATGATGTATGGTCGGCGGAAGTCTCAATTGCGATGCTAAAACCCTTTATTCTCGAATCATTATTAATTTATTTACTGTCTTTGTTTGTTGTGTATATCCGTTGCTTTGTCTCGCTAAGTAGGTTATATGTAAATTCGAGTGTGCGGTGAACTTGAACTAATTTTATTAGTTTATTTTGTGTAAGGTTGTACTGATAACATGGTATGTTTATCGATCCGAAATCATAATCACGACAACTTTTCTTCCATAAACATTTCTAGTTGAAGAGAGACTTTATTGAACTTCCCTTATACAACTTTGCATTGATGAACCCACTCGGATATTAGCATACCACCACACTCCCATTATTTGCAACTTTCATTTTGACATGACATTTTATTCAAACGAATGTATTCTAAAAGAAACAATAATTCCAATGTCGCTAAGTGCGTGGCCCCCTATTCTGAATAATGGCGTAACGAAACGACGAAGAATGAGGGTCCTTTCGTAAAATGATTCCGTTGTACTCCTCCCTTATTAAATGTAAATAGTTATTGATCCCATAAAGATAAAATGTAACGAGAGTAGGTAAGCAAATTTGAGGAAAACGGAATAAGTAACGTAGATGAAGCCACATATTTATAATCCAGCCAATTATTGAATGAAAAATCGTCAAGCAAAGCAAATCATAAACGAGGTTTAATAAATTATGTTTTCAGTAAATGCTTACGAATTACTTACTGAAGTTCATTGCCGGGTTTAACAACATCCTTTTCCTGACGAAGCGAGTCTTTTCACATGAATACTTTATTCAAATGTAATAGAATTAACGACGTGTTTGTCTCATTCTACAAAATACTTCGCAACTCACTTTTTAATAATAAAGACGTGAGAACTGCAGGAATAAAAATATTCCGAGTCAGAACAGAAGTCACGTATCGAGACGGCACCATACGGGTCGTGAGACGACCTAAAGAAATTGAATGCCAGTGACTTGCGTGCTCAAAACTCCACAGTAATGGACGCACTAGGTTATGAAGACAGCCGGAATTTATACCTTCATAAAGTCCATGGAAATGTTCGCACATATCTTAGTAATAGTGCGATAAAGTAACTTGTCCATGAAGAAAGCATAAAGTGCGCCGAATATTAAATACTTAACTTAGGTGTCGTATTCACGAGATATACATATTTGCGTTATTATCTCATGAAGCATTCACTACAGGGAAATGGATTACATTTTTGATCGTTTCCATTCGGTTGCTCACATTGTCAAGGGGATCACGTTATGTGAGTGATGATACTCATTTAATGTTGTCTTTGATTAATTTTTAGTTTTTTCCTCAACTTTGAATGTCGCTTAATGGTGAACATAGAAATGACTTTTATGAATAATCAGTAGCAAGAGAAAATGAGACGATTAACTTACTTCTTTTTCAAAGGGCTGCGCTAACGGTATACGGTATTGACATATAAGCGAGTACCTTCATGTAAATCGGTTGTGATATTAAACATTATCAAGAAGGAATATGATCATTCAAATAACAGTTGATCCACATAAAAATACAATCATAGTATTTCTCTAAACAGAATAAAATTCGTATCTAAAACATCAAGGTTAAGGTAACATAATAAATTATACCGCAAAATGTAATGATCGCCGAAAAATCTTTGTAAATTGCCAACTTTTCTAACCAACTTAATTTATTGTACCCAACTGGGACTTTTTGTAATCCTCTTGATCGAAGCGAAAAATCCGACAATCATCGCGTACCAAAACTTATGTCATTAAAAGATTGAAAGATTACTTGTTCACTTGCTTGGGGTAAAAATCTACCCCACGGCAAGAGATTTATCTCATTAGTTAAATGGCCCGTTGGTTATTCCTGAAGATCAAAAATAGCGTCACTTCAATGGTAAGAATATCAAATTCTTACCATTGAAGTGACGCTATTTTTACCAATACTTTGTTTTTTTTTCCGGTCTAAAATATATTTTGAACTTGAATATTTTATCAATAACAATGTTTATTTATATCCTTTTTGTGTTATTCAGTGCATTAATGTACAAACAAACAACACCATTAGTAAAATAATTCCTAAATTAATGAAATAAACCTAATTGACAGTACTTTTTAATAAAAATATCGAATACCCGATTGAAAATTTAATGGACCGAACATAGTTCCCTGGGGTACTCTCAAGCGACAAATGGGGCATACCTACCGATATACAGGCTTTTTAATTCATTATGCTTTGAATTCATCAGCAAAATAATATAATGAAGAATTGTGTGACCCCTAATACCGGACCTGTGAGACATACATTTTAATCTGTGAGTCATTCGCTGCTAACATTTACGATGTCGGTGAAGGAATGCATCTGTGGGGGAGGCTTATTGGAAAAGTTTTAACTGGATTACATTTGATTAGAGGCAACGTTCGCGAGTCCCCGTCACTTTGCTTTATGGTTTGTAAGTAAGTTGTTACCTAATTTAGACTTCTGATGATATTTTTTATATTGTCAGGCACGTAGTAAATTGTGCTTTATGATGCACATTTAATTTTTGTTATGAGTCACTTTTATTACTTGTTTAATTTTCATTTCTGTTTCGTGTTCATTAAAGCAAGAAATACAGTGAAGGAAATTGTGAGGACTTCAATTCAAGTTTTAATTAATGTAAACATTTCAGGAATCTAACACTTGAATTTCTCGCAAGTGAAATAGGTGTTAGGTTAGGACTAGTGGATATCTTTAGAACGAAATTTATCAAAACTCACAACGTAATGAAAAGTACCAAGACTCTCCTACTTCGAAGTTTATTGCAAATCTGAGCGAATCATTAATTGACAAATTAAAGAAAAGAAATGAAGCAACCGTGAAATTTAAAAACAAAAAGCTTACAAAACTATAAGCAATCTTAAACCTTACACTCAGAAACTCGTTAAAACTCATAAAACACCATTGAAACTATGTCCATAAACTTAACCTAATTCCAGCATGTCTGATACCGTCTGATCGCTGAACCGCGTAAACAAACAATGACGGAGGCGTCGATTACTAACAACAGTCAGCTCAAGTGCGACAGACAGGTTAATGAGGCGTCACCGTAACTGTATGACGGGATCATAACTGTAACAGCTTGTACTGTTAATATACTATTTAACAATGCCATTTTGAGCCGTAACTGTTTTCGGTTTTAACAAATTGTTCTTGCCCATGAAGCGATTAAACATAATCGGGTTTTAGCTTTCAGTAGAATTGTAGTTTCAGTATTTTAAAAGTGCAAAGTATTGACTTTATGCATATTTTAAGGATTTAAAGACAAAAGATCTTATTGTTGTAAAAATGGTTTGAAAAGAAAAGGCACGGTTTGCAATTTTAATACAAACGAAGCCAGGAGACTCACTTGTGAAAACCGTTCGTGCTAAAGTCGCCACAAACGCTGGAAAAGAATGGAGCAAGTTCATTTGAAAAAAGAAAACAAAATCCCGCGCTGAAGAGTAGGAATTATTTTAAAATCCCCTGTAAATATCAAACAGAAGGAAATGCATTTGAAATCTATATTCCGCGGCATCCAGTAGTCTAGAATGGCAAACATTCCTAGTCCAAATAACAATAACAGTAAAAGTCCTTAAGTCCACCACCCGTCTCACCGTTTGTCTTAAGAGGATTCAAGTGACAGAAAAAGGCGGTTTCACGGGTACTTTTGCTTAGTCTCACAAAAGAGAAACGTCACGTCCAAACGATAACCTTTATAATTACCATGTGTTTTATAACAAAACATATACTCCTCTCTATTTCCTTTGATGAGGCCGTGTATTCCATGTTCGTTCCGTACCTTTACATCTATAGACTGCCATATTAAAGACTCTACTCAACCATTTAAATAGAATATTCCAAGTGCACTTTTATGTTGTTCAAACAGACATAAATGCGAGTGTACGCAAACATTTGCCGCCCGCTCGTCGCCCATCCTTTACACCGTCTTGAAACTGGCTTCACAAAGGAAAAGTAAACATTTTGTACGTGTTCACACTATTCTCCAACAGTCTCACGGCTGCCGCGGAGTTTGCTCACGGCACGCCGCTTTAAATTTGGAGCTTTGCAGACCATCCTCCCGGTTTGGTTAAAACTTTAAAGTAAATTAAGCTTCTGTCTCCTGTAATTAACCGAATACCGAGAAATTTTACTTTAGACTTGTACTTTGTCTATTTAAAAATTACGTAAGTAGTTACTATTTAATTTTAGTGTTGGTAAGACTTAAGTTATCCTTGAAAGAAAAAGTTTGAAGATAACTTTTTCGGAATTACCTTCTTCGCTCCTCAACGTTTAATTTTGGAACCGACGTTTAAAATAAGTTTTTTTTTTGTGTTTTAAAATAAGTTTTTATACTTGAAGCTTCGCTTTTCGCGCACAAAAACTTAAGAACGAGTTATTTTAGCAATATCCATATAATCCAAATAAAATTTGAAAGGCATTTTTTTCTGAATAATTAATTTATTAATTGCGGTCTTCGCTTAATGATACAAAATACTTATACAACACTTACGATACGTTTCAATAGCAAAGGTCATAGATATTCTGTTTCTGTATCTGTGTAAATTGTAAGTTGAGACAAATCAATGCGGTTTGTACATTCAATACCCATCATTAGGTCATTTCATTGGGGGCAGCTGTAGACATAGATATACTGTCACCCTTTGTACCCAGAAAGGTTAAGAGCGTAGTCAAGTGGGCCCATCAGTGGACCTTTGTAGTTAGCTTGAGTCCGTTCAAAATTCAGAGGAAAGCAACATTGAGAGTAAAATCAGGGATAAAAAAGTTGTAATTGTACTTTAAATAGATTCTACTTTATTTACGTGTTGAATTACAACTTTCCCAAAATAATATGTCCAAAAGAAAATAAAATAAAATTTTCAGTAAATTTACCATCAAAATTATTTTAAGTAAGTCATAATTATTAACCCTTATACCTTTAGTATCGGTACACATTATAATTAAAATTAATAAAGACAATCCAAAATACTTAAGCTCGTTCCCTGCACTGTATTTTGCATTTGCGACATCTACCCTCTTATTACCGGCAGCATCCAGTCCCGTCCAAATTGCCCATAATTTTTGGACCAAATATCACGCAGGTGCACCGGTTATCATTAGTGGAGGATTATGTTTCGCCTATTTTGTCTCGTTTTCTCTTCATCAATCCATCTTGCTTTCTCTTTCACTCGTACGCCGGCCGACAAAATTATCACGAGAAAAAAAATGTGTGATCTGTTTTTTTCAGGCTTAGGAAGCCGTATTAGGTCGAGATTGAGTTACATGGAGTACAGTTTACCCCTTTGTATTGTGGTTTAAAAAACTTTATGTGTGGCATGGTTTGAGATATAGACCTACTAGTTGGAGGACCTATTATTTTAAGTATTAATGTCAAATAAATATGAAATAGGTAATAACTGGTCAAGTGCGAGGCAGACTGAGAGTTCCAAATTAATTTATACCCTCAAATGTGTCAGCTCTAAAAAAATATGACTTATAAAATCGCTGGTTAACGCCATTTCTTTTGGATTTGGTGTGATAGTGACAAAAAAATACATCATGTGTGAAACGTGACAGGCTGGTGACGGATGGATAGACGGAAAAATGTCAGGCTAATAAGATCAGACCAAAATTCAGTCGTAACTTTTGTAGAGTAAGACATTTGTTACTGACAAAATACTAATGCAACGCTCGCCGTCTTACTTAAAACGTCTCGAGTTGTTTGCAATGCTTCTCAAAAATGTTTGCATAACTGAGTCACGTAGATGGCAACTTTATCTTATTTTCCTTTGACACTCAAAGCGCGGGGGGCTAACTTTTTCGCCTTTTAATTTGGGGAGGAAAAATTAGACGGAGATAATACCGTTGTACAGCTTAATTAAGTTTATTAGAATTTATTTTGGCGAGACGTGCCGACGTTATCGAGCCCTCCCTACTGATTATGGCTAGCGGCCAAGCCTTTACTCATTGATCATGTAACAATAATTTAAAGGAAAATGAACTCTCTTGTTTAAAAATTAAAAACGTATTTTAAAAATAACGCTACTTAATCACTTCGTAATCAGCGAGGCTAGTTCGATGATGTATTTATATTGGATTAATTACTTCCTTTAGGATTATTTATGTATTAAAACTAACTACTAACTCCAACACATGCATCTTGATAATAATCTTAAGCAGTAGTTAGCTGCTCTACTTTAGCTGATCTATTTATAGATTTTAGATACAACTACGTCATTAATTTGTAGTTCTAGCTAGATGAAGTACTTATACCGGATTTAATGATTTAAAGTATTACTAAAATAGTTTAATGACCAATTTTGCTAATCCTTATTGATTTAAATTATTACATAAAACAAAATACATCAATTCTAGTTACAGACATTAACATAACCGATTAATGATACCAAAAAACCCTTTGATGCAGATATCTCTTTCAAAAATGCAAATGCACATAATTACACAAAATATAGTCAATGTAATTAAAAATGTATATTTACTTCTTTCATAGCCCTAAAAGATCAGTTTGTATAAATTGATTGTACGAGCAGGCGCGAGTGAAATTAAATGCAGGCAGGTACTTGATATAAAATGAGCAAGGGGTCCTTTGTAAGTGAGCGCATATTACTTTCTTGATTGTTTAAACGTTTCCCCTTTCCCAACATGATGCTAAATGGAAATTTTATTCCATTTGCATTCAGGTATACTGTTGTGCTTTTGGTAGATTCTTTTGTTTTTAACTCAATGTACATTCGCAAATATTTAGTACGATATTCTCAATTACAATTGTTTTAATACATTTTCCAATTCGTTTGACTTTGTTAAATGCACATTAGTACCTAAGGTATCTACAATATATATTATTTCCTTTAAGGTAAATCACAACATGTTTTCCAAGAAACTTAACTCTAAAATTAACAATAGACTCAACTCTAAGTTATTCGTATGTATATGTTCATAAGTTGCTACATAGTAAACCACATTTATTACATGTAGAAGATGCAGTAACTAAACTTCAAAACCTAAGTCGCTTACTTGCAAACATCCCGCTTCGGTCAGACCAGACGCATATTTTATTCAGGCGATCACGCGTGCTCCATCTGACCAGGTCTGAGACAAAGCCCGTGATTTAATATGGACATGTAAGAGGCAGCGATGTTTGCGGACCTACCGACGTCTCCCATTAGTCAGAGCTCTGCTCGTATTTCTAACGTTTGTTCCCCTTGACAACCGAATTATTTGACCATCATTTTGCATTCTAGACATGCTTTCGGCTTTTATTTAGCTGTTTATTCGCATTGACTTCATTGGGGTTTTTGTGTTAGAGTTCTTTTTTTGGGTCTGTGTTGTTTTTTTTTTAGTTTCAAAAAGAATAATATGATAATTAAGTATGGATTTCGATAGAGAAAGTGTAATCGATCCAATATCCCTGTTTGGATTTTGAGCACTTCTTTCCTGGTGCGAGTAAAAACAAAGTTGTGTTTTATTTTATTTCATTCGTTATTTACGACACTCAAGTTTTATGTTAACTTACACTGAAAGTAGCACTCTTTTACCGTTACCATTTACGTATTCTTGGAGCAAACTGTAAAGTTGTAAACATTTCAAATGTTGACTTACAGACTTGAAATGTCAAAATAAATCAACAGTTAAGGATGCTAACTCAATTTACCCTTTTATTTACTGTTATTCTTTATTTGCAGGTAATTACAACGCGTTTTCTACTTCATCAATTCTGTGAGGCAGTTCAGTATCAGGTTTGCTAATCACGTGATAACGGCTACGTGATGTGTCTACAAAGTCGGTGATTATTCTCACACTTGCCGAAGTAAATCCTTTTTGTAAATAAGCGGTGACGTCACTGTGAACCCTCTCGAAGGTCCTCCGAAGATATCGACAAAGATCCCGAGGATTATGTAAACTGGAGAAACCCTTTGTTATTTTAAGCTGGTTTTGCCGAGCACTTACGCTGGAAGGTTAAAAATTCAGTGGTGAAAGTATCAGCCTCTGTTTACTTTGTATTTAAGGGCTGATGTTCCCATGATATTGATTTCAATCCCTAAGGAGATAGGTTTTTGATGTCAGAGACATATAAAAGTAAAAGAGTAGAAAATAAAAATTGGTCCAGTGCGAGACGGACTCGCGACATGGAAGGTTTCATACAAATAAGCTAAAGATAAACTGTGTCTGGTAAAAAAACAACTCTAGCAATTATTACCAAGTCTAGTTGAAAAAGGCAGTCTCCTTGCCTTGAAGGCATGGTAACCACGGGTCGTTGAGCCAAAGGAGTTAGTGTGGACTAATAATATTTTACGTTGATGAATGATGTGACACATTATTCATTTATCATACGATTATCTCGCTGTGTTCTACAAACATGTGTCTTTGTGTTTGTCGCAAAGCCGCCTTAATTATTTTGTCTAACGGATAAGCATCAAAATTGCTGTAGGAATAGATGTATCATTTGTATTTCTACTACTCAGGAGTTATATTAATAGTTCATTATCCATCCATGTAATAATGATAAGGTTTTTAATATTGAGGTTATAATTGCAAATAGTGATATCAATATTAATTCTTTAATTATTAATATCAATGTTTCAGTTATTTCAGAATAACTGAATGTTGTCAACCACAGCGCGTAAAGTTTGCTTAACACAGATTTAATATAGAATTAAATTAATTATTCAAAGAGTGGCCATTTGGTGTGAGTTATTTTATGGATATTAATAAAATGGCGATTCACGCCTACCTTAAAGGTATGGATTAATTGAGGTTCGGTTTTTTTATTCGTTTCCCTGTATCAGAATACAATAAATTTACGTTTGTAATATATCTGATAAAGATTAATAAAATCCATAAATCTTTCTCTCTTTTCATATTGAAAGAGAAACAACATTTAGGTATACAACCTATTAATATTTAGTCTTCATCGTATCAACAAATTGGTAGAATGAAGATTTATCGTAAAAAGATCAAATTGCTTACAATGCGTACCCCTGGTCAGCAACCTTCAGCACACCTGCAATATTTTACGCACGTCCCTAATCCCGGTGAAACGCTAATAAAACGTTAATAAATTGCAACGATACTTGCTGCCCGGGGTTTGCACCAAAAGTTGCGAGCACCTGCCATTAATTTGGATTAGTTGGTGCTGATAGGTTTTAAACAAACGCGGATAAATTGTTGTTTGTGGTATAGTTTCTATTAGATTTGGGTTTAGTATGACAGTCTAAACTAACTAACAAAATTGAAATGTATACCAGCTTTATTAGAGTTCAGATTTAATTGGCATATTAATGACTACTAATCACTTCATACAAGTAATTTTTCAAAATTCAATATCTTAAACCAAGCAAACTTTGAGCGAAGTTTAAAATTCTAAAGCAGAAACGTAAACAACATTTTTGTATTAAACTTTATCTTGGATTGGCCGCAACTTGTCTGTCACCAGCTGTGTTGTCTTGCGGTGACATATTTGCAACCCCAAAAGGAAACAGGTGTATCTCGAACCGACAATTCACAGATGTCGTGAGGATAGAGTGAACCGCATTTGTATTTGTTTTTGTAGACAGATTTATAATGAAGATGTTTTCCTTTCCCACAATGAACTAAACACCCTAATTTTTTTTTAAGATATATAGTTTTTGATAACCTCATTCTTTTACTGTAGTCTTCATTTCTGCTATATAAACTCTTAGTAACTTAAAACAGTCCTCAAAATTTAAAATAATTCATTTATTCATTAGTTCCCGACGTTTCGACACCCTTGCAGGTGTCATGGTCACGTGACCTTAAAATCCAAAATTAAACCGCGATAAAATCCGTAAAAGTAGTTTCATTTCGAATGTTAGGCATGTTAAAATAATTCGTAAAAAAATATTATAACTATTTCAAAGTGCTCCAAATGTTTTGCTCGCCTGATTCAAGCTACATATTTACAAGTTTCTAACGGTAATGATCACGAAGACCCGCAAATATAACTCATAGTTTTAAGCGGGTGTTAGTTGCGGTCGAGCGAACTCTCTTGACAAATTAAGCGAGCGTGCCACCTGAGCTAGTTGGGACCTGTCTCAGGGACATATGAGGTGCTCAGGAGCCTGACACCGTACATTGCATTGCACGTCAGACAAACTATATCGTGCAGAAGTTTTAGCAGATATTTCTGAAGGAAAACGAGGAAGAGAGTAGTCAGGTAAAGGAAATTAACGACTGTAAGGACGATTAAGGACTGAATCTTGATGTTCACTTTGAAAAAGGATACAACCTCCATTCCTCCCAACCTTCAAATGGAATATATATCATTAGTAGTATTTTAGGAAAATTCTTAACTTTGATTATTATTGCTGGTTTTTGGGCATGTACCACAAAATTACAAATCGAAATTCAGCAAAGAGGCGCTCTTCTATGAAGTCCAGTTCATATCGAATCTCGTTATACTGTTCTGGTGTGCGAGTAGCATCGTTAGCTGTTGCTAACGAGTCCTTTTGGTCTACCTATATGATGACCGATCCTGAATTTTGAACAGCAATCCCTTAAATAGCCTTTCCGATTGTAGTGAAATTCTTGAAAGTTACTTTCCAATTAAAGACTTTGTTGCCAAACAGTTAAGTCTAAAAAAAATCTTGTCTTCTATTATTTCGTAATGACGTTATGAGATTCAATATGTGCTTTGCTCATTCAGATGGAAATAAGCAACAAAAAACATCTAGTGATTCATTGGGAAATCTACCTTTTGGACTAAAGGACCTTCTGCCTTACCTTATCCGTACCGTCAGTGTGCACTTTCCCTAAGTAATTCATTACCAGAGATTACACACGCTACATTTCCAATGCAATGTCTGTTTAGATTAGGAATGTTTGTGGGAAATGTATTTCGGTTAATTCATCGCTCGGTTAGTTTAAAACGTTAATTTGTGTACATGGAACATTGCAACGTAAATTATTGTGTTCCCAAATAAATCTAGGTTGGAGACTTGCTTGGAAGCTTTGTTAAACATTATAATCGTTCCTTGAAATGTGTTCTGTGATTTATATCATTTCCCCGATATGATGACACAATGCACGGCAGCTCGCTTTTCTTTGAAATTTTACATTTTAATATCCGTATTTTAAAGATGAAATATCAGAACTCGTTCTGACAACTTAAAAAATATTTTATAACATTTCCATAATGAAATCTTGATTTAAATCCTCGTTGAAATGTTTAATCCGTTCGTCTTGGATTTGCAAAACATCGTGTTTACTTAAGAACTAGACGTCAGAGCAGCGTCTCAGGTAAAATAGAATAAATCTTTATCATATTTCACAATCGGAAATAAAAGATGAAAAATATCACGAGATTTTATGTTAGGCTGACATATTGGAAAATTTTCTTCGCCTGGCGCCTCGCGATACGATACCTATTTCTGGAAACTAACAGGCTTTAATATCACTAACTTTTTGCTTTATTCTGCTTCATTTTTAACTTGACACTTTAGTTTATTGCACGGTATTGTGTGCTGCAGTTCTTTTAGCTTCTGCTCGTATAAACGACAGACCAAGATGGCGTTTTATTTTTATTTTGTTTTGACTCTCGTCAATAACTTTTAGATCTCAAGCTACTCTATTTGAATCAAAACAAAGATTATTGCGCCAAACCTACCAACATGGAATCTTAATGTTCCTAAATGTTTGCTTGGATTAAGTTATACGTAGATTGTAACAAAGCTAGGAGAATACTAGTGTTTGTCTAACTTTCAACCAATCACTCATGTGCTACGCTTGAGCCTTACTCGTCGTGCAGAAGTAGCTTGAGAGGGAAGATTTTGGCGGCGGCCCAAAACGCACAAACCAGGCTCTATCATACAAGCTATACGGATACGAGACAAGAATACTCTAGCAACTGTATGCATTTTTAAATAAGGCATTTATTCTGCTTTCATATTTTTGCGCTATGTATTTTCCAAATAAACATGAATTTCAAAAAACGAATCTGTGATCGCTTGCAAAAGAGTTAGCGCTGTGAGCAAAGTGAAATAATCAAATATATTATGAGAAAATGTCTTTGTATAACAGTGAGATAGAAACAGACTCGTATTGTTATTAGTGTGTAATATCTAACAAAAAACAAAATGACATAATCAAGGCTTAAATCAGACGCAATGTAGAATTTATCAATGATAATAGACAGTAGACAGAGTACTCACTGGATATTTCCAAATAAAATACCTCATAGCTACCTACCACGCTTTAAGCCAATTGAAAACAAAAAGGCATCAATCAAAATTTGTTTCGTCACTTACAAAGTTCATAAGTTCATTACCCACGTCATCGCAATGAACTGAATTTAAAGATGTTTATTGGTGCAACAGTTCCAACCTTGGCACGTATTTGGCACATTGATATTGAATGTAAGCAAATCGTTTAGCACTAAGGAACAAGGTTCCTAATTTATTACTAGACAGACAATCTAAATAGTCTCTTATTGACTAGCAAATTGTCTGTAGCTTAGAGACTGTTCTGTTTGCTGGGATCGTAATAGCTGTCGCGGTCGTAGGTACTGTGTAGTTAATCGTACATTGACGGTTTTAAACTATATATCCAGTGAAGGTATTATAATTAAAAAGCAATCATTTGAGTGCAACGTAAATAAAAGTAAATTAATGTTTCGTAGTACTATTGTAAAAGGTAGATAATTGTTTTACTATTTAATGCCGGTATAAATTTGCAGGCCGTATTTTTTTATTGTGTGGTTTTAGTCAAGTAACTATAAATATTTTTTTACATATTGCGAGAAGTTTAAAAAGACTTAGACTTTGTAGAGGACCCCTTAATTTGGCATGAGCACATAGAAGTGTAGTCGTGCACTTCTAACGAAACATACCACTATACCAGTACCTATGCTTGATGTTTCGCTAATGTACATATGTTGTATATATACGTGTGTACACCGAAAGTTTCGCGACGTCACGCGTGGGGGCACCTCCGTCGCGCCGCCTCGTTATACCCATACGTGACGAGACTAACGTGCTCTGTGTTTGTTTCATGAGTATTATTTTGTACCAAACTATGTAGAGAACTAGAGACCACAACACAAATAGGTACCTATACCAAATCATATTCCACAATTCCTAGAATTCAGTACGGCTAGCTTAGTTTAGAATGAATTTTGAATATATTTGCTAAATTGAACGTATCAGTTATAATTGTTTTCGGAATTTCTACAAAATAGCAATGGTAGGAACAGAATAATTGTTGTGAATTATCCCTACTAATATTATAAATGCGAAAGTAACTCTGTCTGTCTGTCTGTTACGCTTTTTAAGTAACCTTTATATAAAAGCTTTGTAAAGTATATATGATATAACGCACTTTAGTACTATTTATTGGTAGCAAAACGATATTGGTAAACATCCCAAAAATCAAATAAAGATAAACAAAAGACTTAAGGAAAATTGTATCACACAAAACAAAACAGGACTTGTAAGTCGTAAGTAATGGCGGCCCACTTTTAAAAGCAATAAAGTGCGTACTCGAGTTTATTGTAAATTAAAAAAGAGGGGGCGTTCCTTTGTTGCGATTAATTTTATTAGAATTCATTTGAACGGACGTTCTCGGCTTGCTAATGAGCGCTTTATCCCGTTTTGATCGAAACGAACTTTGTAGCTTTTTGTTCTGGACTTCCAAAACCACGAATGTGTTTGTCGCTTTGTGCCGATGTTTGCGAATGTGTAACGTATAGTGGAGACTTTTGTTTAAGTACTATTGACTTTTGAACAAGTGAACGTAGTTAATTCGCTTGTTTTTGCTCTTTATCCTAAATGTTGCTGATAGTACCATTATGGTATGTCACGAACACCAAACTATCACATATGACTTGTTGTAAAAGTTGCGTGCTTTAGTGAATTATTGAGAGATCTGAAAAGTAGTCAAAGACATTTTTAAATGTTGTTTATTGTTCTCTTATTCAAATGTAAAACTCATAGTTAACTTTGGTAATTAGACTGAATGATATATTTCCTAAGTGTTCGAGTAGGTGTGTATGAATTTGGTAGGTATAAGCCATCTGTATTATTTACATAGATATATATGCGAGACTCCAATCCGCGACAGTTGTTCCATTAACGAAACACCAAACTTTGGATACGTTCAATTGTTTTCGTGGCTCTATTCACTTAGTAGTTATTGTTAAGAGTGACAGGCTGTTGTCTCAAGAGAGGTAATGTCATCTATCGCGGTAATATACAAGTAGAGATAAAAATAATCACAATTTTTATTTTTTCTATTTTTATTTCTATAAACTTCGTTCTGCCGAGCTGATCTGTGAATCTAAACCATCCAGGGCGAAACCTTATAAAAAAATATTCAAATCTGGACAGTCCTTTAGGAAACATCAGTGAAATAGTAGAAGGTTTAATCCCGACTGATTGGAGTCACACTACTATCTTAAATACTATTCTGCCATAAAAACCGTTGAAAGAGAATTACATTAATAAACACTTTTAAAAGCGGGATAAAATAAGAGAACATTTTTTACCTGTTCCTCGGGAAAATATTAATTCCGGGAAAGCGGATTGAGACGAATCCCGGTACGAGAGGCTTATATTATTATTATGTCTGCTACTTCGAGCCTCATTTGCATGTAATACGAGTTTCATCATACTCGTAATGCCGCGCATCATGAACTGTTTTACTTATTATTGTGTATTGTCTGTTAGGATCACTGAAAGGAGGTTTTCATTCAAAATATTCATTTCCAAAGTGTGGATCTCTTATAGATTTACGTAATTTAACCATCAGAACATGTTACAGTGCACAAGTGTGTGCGCCAATACAGATGCTCTTCCTGATCCCTTGCTCTCAAAGTGCGTTGGGACAGCAACCTGACACGACTGGAGGGAGATCCAGCACAGGACTCACATTTTTATGTTCTTTCCAAGACATGGAAGATGTAATACTCTTTATGGAAACGCACTTAAGATATTAAAACTTGGTACATGCCTTGGGATCGACCTCGAGACCTATGATAAGGAAGTCCTAGGGTCTTAGCACTAGGCTTTCACAGATTTATAACTAAGACATATTTTAACGAATAAACCTTTGCATGCTCTTTGAGTAAACGCACTATACACACAGTTATTGTTACTTAACTCTACAAATTCCAAAAGATGATTTTGAAACCTATCGCATATTTCAAGCAACACAACACACAATTTATCCCATACGTTTCGGAACACAACAACATGACATACATACACATTGTAATTACGGAAGCTAATGGATCCTCATCACATTATGTGTTAATACACGGCTATAATAACAGAACGATCAGTAACAAAAAGCACCACACATTCATATCCATTCAGGCTTTCTCTTAATGTGTATAAATAACTGTTATTAAGTGTTATTATTATTGTATTTTTGGCAAACAACACTCTTGTTTGTATCGATTTTAAGTGTTTATTTTGAATATAAAGCTGAAGTAGAAAGTGGTGACTAATTAAGTAATTATTTTAATAAATATGCTGAAAGCTCTGCGTAGCATATAATATTATTTGCAATCCAATAAAAGTACAATGGAAAAACCTCCAAGGCATCCCACACATAAGGACCCAGTTTTTTCAGGACTGCCAATTACTTTTTATCTAGCCAAAAGAGAAAAGCTAGATACAGCAGACAGAAGCATGGTTTAAAATTGCCAATGGTGGCCAGTCATTTCGTTGCAAGCTAACTATAATGATATTTTAAATGTGCTAACTTAACACACAATTAGGTATGAAATGAGGTTCAATACTAATGGATAATGAAAGTCATCGATCACGTTATAGAGGAAACAGTAATAAATTATAGTTTTAAATATCCGAAAACAATAAACTAATGATGCTTCTCTTCTTCTTCATTAGCAATCATATCCTGCTTTAGTTAATTAACAACCATGTATCATTTATGTTTGACGTGAGTAGGTGTGGACAGAAAATTTTACTATACAAAAAAAAAAGGAGAATCTGAACTGAAGGACTGAAGTCCCATATTTAGATAGAAAGGAAATAATTTAACATGATATTACATTTAAAAAGGAAAGTTTAAGTATGATTTAAACATTATTCTTAGGCTTCAATTGTTTTTGCTCTGTACCTGCCTCAGCTCAATGTTCTACGGTAAGCAAAAAACGTTCTACGAAACACGCACGTTTTAAGCAGATACCGATTGATTTCTTATTATGGGTACATTAATACTCATTATCTCAACTTCCGTCTTGACGCTCAAGATTGATTGGAGAGCAAATTTAAATTTGATTAATCATCGATCTGCAACATCGTGATGTACCTATTTGTGTATGGGAACTTTAAAACAGATCAATTCACATGGCGCAGGTCAGTTTGTGGCTAGGTGTATCTGGTAATAACTGTAAACAACGGATATCGACAATTCGTTTTATAGTGTTAGGTATAAAGATATGAAATGACTATAATATAGAATGTTTTAATTTTATTTGTTATGGAAGTCAAATATATTTTTAAACTTTTTTTTATATTGTTTTTGATATACTTCGTTTTGATATACTATGAAGTTTTGAAACATCAATGACATCTGAACTAAAATCTGCTATACACAAGTTTTAAACTAATATTAATTAAGATAGATCGTTAACTATACAACATAACAATATAAAACAACCTACTCAATCAACCCTCGCAATTCTCATTGATGCAAACCAGTTGACACATGAAGCGTTAATTTCTAAAGCGAGTAACACAAATTGAGAATTTTCGGGTGTTGGGCCCGACCGCAGCAAGGCTTGTTCACAAGGATACACGAAACTGGGGGCCTACCAACCACCTCTTAAAGTTATAATGTTGCATCTGTGTAAGCGAGATGGAGCAATACATTCTGTAGAGCAACGTCCCGCTTCCACAGTGACAACTAACTTTATATGTGGCGGTAAGCCCCTATGCTACAACGCGTCTGCAACTAATTTTGATCCGGTATTTAGCTGTCTGGAAATTAATAGGTTGCGCTAAAACTTTTGAGTGTAATATATTAAAACTCGCGATTTTCAGTCTGCGGCAGGCGGGTTAAAGTTTTTAAATTATTTCGCTTATAGAACTTGGATGACTTACAAATAGTTTCTCGTACGCCCGATTTTGTTTTATTTAAAATTCAGAATCCACTTATCTTATGATTGCATAACTTTTCTGCATTTATTACTAACTGCACTAAAGTGATTACATTCTTTCGTCTTCTCCATGCGATTTCATTATAAAATGGCCTGCGAGACTTTAACTATGTATGGTATGTTACAATTCAAACGTATCCCCAATGATCTCTAACGTATCCAACGGCGGATTCCCAGAACTAAGTCATCAAAAAGTTTTTATTGACACGGTAGACTTGTCGAGACATAAACCCTATCTCTCGTATATTAGATGCACAGACAACAACTAGCTCTGAAACTAATTTCGCGGTAAGTGCGAGGAAGCTAAAATTAATATAACGTTGTAATATAGATACTTACACATCCACTAATACATAAACAAGTTTCCATACTTGTTAATATAATTAGTTCCTAATAAAACTCTATAAAAACGGAAACGTTTAAACCTAATTATTCGAAAGTATTTTAACTAACTGTTTAAGCTGTAAAGAGTAAATAACTACAAATTGCTGACGTCGTTTATTGCGGCAAAGTTGATTATAAGCATTTGTATATATCAAAACGCCACCATTAAAAGCGATAGCATCGAGTTTCTTGTGTCTCTAATTTCATTACATTTTCCGGTCGTTATAAAGCCTTCAATGATATAAACTAATTTAGAGCGGCGCAAAGTTGTCACTTAATAAATATACAGTATGTAATAAATGAATTAGAGAAATTCATTGCACAGTTTTTTGACGTAATTACATTGTTATTATTATAGTTTTATGTGTTAGCACGCATCATGCCAGCGTTGTAGTTGAACGTGCACAGTTGTGGTTCGTCGAGGCACTAACTAAAACAAACACGGGCGGGCTTCGATAATCTTTCCAGTTGAATTTATCCCTTCGGCGTTGAAATGTATGCACAACCATGCCCTCTGTTTGCAAAACTGTGATACTGCTAAAATTAGCTGTTCTCACATCCCCCATGTTGCCAGTTTGTGCTGAATGACGTCTGTCAACATCGGTATGCTCGAAATTTTTGATCGTAATTACGTTGAACATTTCGCATTTTCAGTTCATTGGTGTGTCTGAGTCGATTATGCGTATTTCAAGCTTTATAAGTTGCTTTGTCTATGCGACTTGTATTTTGAATTAACTTCCATCACTGTTCTTAAATTTAAATGTAAGTAAAAAGTAAAGTGTTTACACACATACTTGTGCAACGACAGCCTTTTAAAAGGCACATAGGCGGAAATCGTATTGGTTCGATAAGGGAAAACATTCTGAACATACAAATACTGGTAATTGGTGTTCACCTGACTTTTGCAGTAATAAATAGATCCTCAGTGAGGAGGGTGGTTATTCGTAGGGCTGCGTTTGACGAGGCCGTGGGCGACACCACGGAAAATTGGACGGGAAATATAATTGGAAAATTATAAGGGTTCGCCACTTCCCTGCTAGTGCACCTATGGGTTGATGCCCCGGGCGGATGACTTTTCTTACTTACTGCCCCTTCGGTAACTGAAATTGGAAAATAATTTGATTCGTGCCGAAAAAAACTACGGCAAACTTCCACTTAAAACTTTAATGAGAAATTATCGGAAATGTCAAAACAATATCCGAATTAAGACTGTGTCAAATATTGTGTTACAAAATTTTTATCAATTGTAATTTAATAAGTTGATAAAAAAACCAAATATTAATCGGATATAAATAAAAATTACACTTGATGACTTAATTGCGAAAAACTAGAATTCTTGGAAAACTTGCACAAGAAGATTAGTATTATGAACTTATAAAGTGTATATCAACGGAACATTATGACATACCTACTGACATTTCGCCAGACAGTGCGTCCCATGTGACGTAGGGCGACCCTATTGACATTTATCGGGCTTAACTCCAAATTAGTTTGGTAGTATCCTTAAATAACTAGGAAAGGCAATGAAAATTACTATAATGAAGATATCAGAAGATATAATAATATATGTAGGTAGTGTTATAAGATGAATTGGGTTATGCACCGTAACCTGTGCTCGTAAGTTGAATTAATTATTGCACTTATGTATTGGTATAATTTTAACATGTTAAACACTGAATGAAAGACAAAGAGACAATCTAGTGCCGATCATGTATAATGTTAAAGTCGTTTAAGATTTCAAATAAATCTCTTTGTATTTTGTACGCATGACGAAAAAGTACTTTTGTTGCAGGCTTCCAATGGTTAGTGCCTTTAGGCTGTATATAGCTAACCATACACCGTAACGTTTCCTAACGCCAAGTTTCCTATCTGTCAGAATATTTGGAATTTCCACTTGGTTCGTTCAACACTTCACTTTTTTGGCACGTCACTATTTCCAATTTTCTGGTGGTGCGATTGTCACACAACGTAACGGAGAATTTTCTAATAAAGTTGTTCCATACAAATGGTTTTGTGGTTCCATTTTGTTAGAGTTGACTGTTTCGAATAGCTCCGTATATTCAACATAGTAGGGGTTCTACTAAAAAGCGTCTCTTTTACTTGTTTCTATATTTTCCTTTTATTAAGACTTAAAACTCGGGTGGTTAATATTGATCATTATTTTGTAGAAAACTTCCTGGTTATTAATATAATGTTCGGCGTTTACAATAATACCTTGTCTAATTTTAATCATTTACTCATTAGATTATAATAATCCTGCATTCGTTATGCTGATTGTTTCAAACTCAGAAGTGATAAAAAAAAAGCAATCACGGCTTCAAGTAAATGTCAATTTTCTTAATTTCATGCTATTTAAGTCTCTAACGCCTAGCGGCTTGTGTTTACGCATGCATTAAAATCCGTTAATTGAATTTCCTTTACGCAACAAATTTTACTACAGGGACTGTCGCGAAGGATTCTAAATATAATTAAACTCTGTAAGATGTTTGAAAGAACAGTCTCCAGGGACACGGTGTCTTATGATAGAAACGGATAATAAATCTGAGACTACCGCACTTGTTTCGCTTCGGGTACAGTTTGTATACGTCAACATACCGTGTTGAATCTGTTAAAAGCACCAATTTGTCTTTATAATCCACTACGCTAGCGTGTAAACAGTGGCGGGGTGTAACTCTGCTTGCTGTGCTGATATTTTAAGTGACGTGTATTGCTTACGACTGTGCTCTTCACTTAAACGATCAGCAAACAAAGCGTGATCTTAGACGTAACATTCGATCTTCGGGAAGAACTTACAATACTTAGCGTACTTACTACTTACTCGTGTTTGGGTTTGGATTTGCGAAAGCTGCAAGTTTATTCCATCTTGCGTTCACTCACAATGTAAATGTTTGGTTTCGCACTCAGATGCGTCATGTTTTTCTATAACATTTTCATTCTCTTTATAACGAAAACAAGTATGAGACGTAACATTTGGATAAACTTTACGATTAGCGTTATAACATTCATCGCATACTTGATGAATATTTTATACATTAAATGCTTGTGGATAACTAGTTTTAAAGTGATTAATAAATACGTCGACATACAGGCCAGACAGTTTGGGAAGAAATTATAAATTTTCAGAGTGCTATCAAAGTTTAAATTACTTACGTCTTTACCAATCCTAAGTTTGGGTCATCGAGTTAGTATATTTTTCAGCGATTGGAAAGGCGTGTTACGGTTGAACGAATGTTGTGATGTCAAAGATTTATAGTGAAAATTTTGGCTTGGTTGGCTTATTGGCAAACATGGGAGGGTGGGAGATAATTAATCTGGCCAGACGGATGGGCGCGAGGTGCGGAATACAAATCGGCGGTGACGCGACGTGCTGCTGTTATTGATGGGGATACTTGTTATACATTTGTTGGATATTTGAATTTATAAGTCTGGAACAAAACGTGGCGGCGATTTTCGTTGCGCTTTTGTTTATTTCGAGCTTGCTGTGATAGGTATATGTTTTCAGAAGATCGTCAAATGTTACCTATGTAAAATAACAGTACTATTTTTACGGCAAGCATTAATATAAGTTTCTGTTCTTAGATTAAACTAAAATTTACTTAAAAAAAGACATTGTATTCTCCATTATGTACACATTGTTAGTCAACAATATTTAAGAGCCTTTGAGTAAGCAACTATTAATTAACAAGCATAGAAATGAAAGAAACGTCATTTAATCCATTGTCATTTCGCTCTTGAATCCAAGTTTCCACGGCAGTATCTTTTTGTTAGTTGTACAATAAAACAATGTCTAGTATGCCATTGTTAAAGTGTCCGAGTTGAAAGTAATACAGTTACGGCAGGAAAATATTATATTTTATAATGAGTTTTAATTAGGTAGGTATAGGACTACTTGCAAATTAAATTTTAGAAGGAATTCGCCCAGCAATAGAAAGTTCGTTTAAGGTAATACTAGTATTTTACATGCTAAACAAATAATTAAAATACCTAAGTATGTATCAGAAGCCTGTTTTCAATAAAGGTTTAATAAAAATGTAGCCAGATCATACTTTTTTCATTCAAGTAAATATCGAAAGTATATTTAATCGACGTTTATGAGTTTTGTAGGTTTCAATCGCAAAACAACAATTAATTCCAAATGGAGTATCTTATACGGAACCAATAGCAACAGATAAATTTAATCGCAGACTACGTTCAAACAAGATTGGCATTCCTCCTGACTCGGTATTTCCCTTTGAATTTTTTATATGGAATAGATTGAGCCTCTCTTTGAAGCGGTAAAACTCGCTTTGTATAAAAAGATGGTTTTGATTACACCCTAAGGCTGTTCCAAAACTATTTCTTATACAGAAATAAACCCATCAAAACTCGCTTCAAAATAGTTTGTACATCAAAAACAAAAGAATATTACACTAGGATTTATTTCTTAAGAACCTCCATCACTTTACTCGTTGTTTGAGATAAGATGAAATTTTCTAGCAATTTTGTGACGAAAGCTTAGCGCTAAAGGCTTCCGTCTACAACAGGGCAACAGTTTTGTACAAAAGCTCATCTTTCTTTAATCCTATTTGTAGAACTATTCATCTAGTTTTATGCGACACTCTTCGCTAAAAAACTCCTTGAAAGTTGTATGCATACCAACTATGATAAAAAAGAAATTTTAAACTTAAATTAATCAGAGGTCGGGCATTTGAACTTGTTTTCATTTAAACTGCTCATGCGACCTAGTACGTAGGTGTTATTAGTATAAGTATTAATACTGGCGAAGCGACCAGTTGGACCGGTTTCACTGATAAGGAACGTCGTGAATTGAATGTAATAATGCGCGTAGGAGACCACTTGGTGAGTCTAGTGGATTACGACGAATTACGTCACCGAACTCAAACGATCTTGAATAGATTGTTAACTCTTACACTCAGTAAATTTGAAGCAATGCCAATTTAGCTCACTGTGGTCAAGGAAATATGAAAGCGCATTCTGAAAGGCTATTTAATAAGCCAGTTTTATTAAACTACTAGAAGGAAGGTCTCGTATTTACCTAGCCGTTCAAAGATTTTCATTTCAACCTGCCGACGTTTGCATCCAAAACGGAAGATATTTAAAACTTTCCAGTGAAGTCAATTAAAGATGAGATGCAAACTTTACAAGAGGTAATAAACAACGCGGGGTGGAATGATGTCGGTTTGTTTGCGGGCTATAAAATGAGGAGCAGGTTTTGAGGGGCCTAGCAGGCACAAACCAGTAATTAATGCTCTGCCGAGGGGAAGCCGGGGTGAAATCGGATCAATTTGCTAGCTATTCTTAGATTCAAAGGGTGGATCGACTATTGACAAATAAACATTGATTAGGCCAAGAATGCCTTATACCTAGTGTTAGTTCCCCATTTATGTTTGAAGTCACAAACAAATACAGTTCTAGTGACGTAAATACAATACGGTGTTGTGGTTATTTTCAAATTTCAACAGAAATTTAGTGGGCCCACGGGACGCCATAAATATTCAACGCAATAAAGGAGTCCGAAAATTCTCCATAAAAATTCTACAAATTCAGCACATATTGAGTGGTTCCGAAGAGTTTTAAGTATGGGAAGCGCGCCGTAGGTATTATCCAACCCTCGTATTTAGCTATTGTTTTAAGTGGGCTACACTTCGTTACGCCCCTGCCGTTAGGCGAATTTTTAAGATCAGGCCTTTTTATATTCTTTTTTGGCGGAAGAGCCCTCACGCTAAACTGATAATGACGGCAAGCTCAGGGGGAATTCGAATGCAAGCGTAGTTTAGCAAGGCTTTAACGATGAAAATTTATTGTAACTGTTGTAAAGCTTTTCTTTACTCGTAATAGGGCTGTTAATGGTAATCCAAAGAACTGAGACACCTGGGTCAGCGAAGCTTTAAGGATCAGTTCTTAAGCTCAAAATGCTTTCGCAAAAGACCCTTTAACCCTTGTAAATGAAACCAAGATATTGAGATATAAGCAACCCGTTTATGACGTTTTTCTTAGTTGATTACGAGGACAAATAAACTTTATGTAATCACGTGATACTTCCCGGGGAAGTTTTGCCGTTTCTTAGTGACACAGACTTTCATCAGATATTTTGCTACATGAGATCCAACGAGGGTTTCCTCCGGTTGTTCATTCTCTCCCCTTTTGGCGCGCAAACAATCCGCAAGAGTAATTTATCTCATTTCCCTCAATTACGTGCTTTTCAGTAGAGTTAGAGTCACATGTCAAATGGGGTGAAGTCGTTTATCCAATTATCTATACCTACCTAGTTACATGTTTTATGTGGATATAAGAATGATCTAGTTATTGCAATTGGTTAGAAATAATATTAATTTCAATGTTTGAGTTTGAAATGATTGACTCAATTACATTGCCCAAGCGCGTTATTTCAAACGTACCGTAGCTTCAAGCTAAGATAATTTGCAGTGCGGATAACAGATTTAATTTATTTGCGAAGGTATTCCCGTTGCTATTTGTTATAGAAATCACTCCACCCTTCTAATTTGTGTGTAGCGTTAATTCAACAGATTTTGCGATTTTCTCAGTTGAAGTCAGCCCATTTGTATTTGTTTCAAGTTCGCAGACACTCCCTCGGGCTACGCATTCATTGCAAAGGGAAGGTGGGCTTAATTAGGAAATAATGCCTAAGCGATTAATCACAATACCCCTACGAAGGTTGTACATAGATAGTCTTTTGTTTCTAAATTGTGAACCCGACCCCGGCGGTCTTAAAGCTGATTTCCAATGGGAGGTGGCGACCGAGGGACGTCTCCACTAGACCTGAAACTGTGACGGTTCGTTTCACAACCCCGTATTACTGTTTGCCTATTATTCTAAAAGTCAAAGATAAAATTGAGGGACGGCCGGTCATGAGTAAAACTAGGTTTAGAATTTTTGAAAATACGGCTTATTTTGTAAACGTATGCTTAAAGGAACAGGTATGGAACAGTTAATTTGAGTATGTATACCTAATCTTGAAATAAATACACAAAATACTGGTGTGGCATGTGTTAAGCATAATTGCCATACCGCTGAGATTTCCCAAGTATTATTAATGGGGTTCTTATGTAATGAGGCTTACGCAAGACAAGTTAGACACAACTCTTTGTTATTAATGAGTTTGTGGCCCAGACAAATCCATCTGAACGGCTTGTTATGAATTAAACGAAAATAATTGGTAATACAAAACCGCTTGGGGACGCAGGGCTGTTATGAAGCACACAAATTTTCCGCAAACCCTTTAATCCCGCGCTCACTTATTTCACTTGCCCCACGTTGTCGAATGTCGCTATCTCCCCTATGTTAGTTGATGAAATTTTAGCGGTACCTCGAAGTACAAACTGCAAAATTCATGGAAAGAAATTGATGCGGTGGTCTATAGCAGGCGGGCAGGTATAGTTGATATGCGGAATAGGACGCAGGGGAGCAAAGAATAATGTGGCCATTGTTATTTTAATTTTATGACACACTTTTTCACTTTGAATTTTGCTCTTAGGAAATTTATTAACTTTTTTCTATGAAAATTTTGCTGACGCTCCGTTTTTGTTTTATTTGTAGACTGGATATTTTCTGCGGTATGCGGTTAAACATAATGTAACAGCTGTTCACTTATTAAAAATGATTTTTCTTGGGAAATGTATACTTAAGAATATGAAAAGATAAATACCATTAGTGGGCGCTTAATCTCAGTAAGATCGCCATCTAAAAATAACCTACATTTAAATGGAATTCGCAAATGACGAGATTTTACTAGAGATAAAATGAACTAGGTGGCCATTTTAAAATACAATTTTCGTTTTAGGACCCATTCTCAGTTTCGCCAATGTGAAAGTTGGAATGGTAACACCAAAGTAAAATAGTTTTCGTAAAAGCTTTTTAAATTTAACATGTGTTGTCTGGATCTTGATGATTGCAAATATATTGGACATAGTCTCAGTAACGCAACTCATTTCGTATATTTCAGAGGCTCGTTGCTTAAAACTATTGCTATACGGAAAAAAAACAGACATATTACACTGGGGCAAAAAAGTCAAAAAGTAATTTTTATTTAAAAAAATCATAGGAAAGTTACCTCCAAGATGATACACGAATCCCGTAAAGAGCTCCACACATCCTCCAGGGATTGAAAACGAATTTCCACATCCAATCTACATGATGTCACGTAACTTATTTTTCATTATCTACAAACTCAACTTTTTTCAATTTTGTATACGATTTTCGTCCCGTTATTTCTTCTTCGCCAGATTAAAGATTACTGATAAAATTTTGTGTGATGAATCACTTTAAAGTACAAACTTGGTCGAAGAGATAAGGATCATAAAATTATTATTTATGTTCTTTGAGTTTTATTTGTATATCTTTTAAGGTAATTTGGCTCGGATTTCTTTGAGCTTTGATTCAAATAAATATTTTTCCAGTTTTCCATGTATTTTGTAATAAACCCATTTCGAAGTAGTCACGCGTATTGGGGACTTCAAAACAAATAGTACGAAGAAGTTTGAAGAGATATTCAACACTGTTTCGTATAAAATGCAACCGACACAGTTGGAAGACTCCAGGATAAAACGAAGGGCCCGCACGCGGACTGCATATCTAAAAACTTACTCAAAAATTCTATACGGCTCCCTCCACCCATGATTTTTCTTATACTTTTTATTTATATAGATCCTTCCGATGTGACGATACTTTTGGATCCGTTTCGTATTTATGAGATTTATGGCGATATGTTTTTGCATAGACGTTTAAAAAGGTCAAATACTGTCTACACCAGCTGTCTTTTTACCCGTTAACCCAATCTTGAAACATATCTTAGGGAAACATTCTGCTATTCTGGAAAATGTTTTTATAAGTTTAGGTTACTGTGCTTATTAGCTCATCAGAATAAAAAAAAAACAATTATTTTTGACGCAAATGATATGAATACATTCTGAAAACACGTGTAAATTTGATGTTAGTAAAAATACCAATCCTGGAATTCAATTTATTTTCATGTTTAAACAATATTCTGGAAAACGTTTATATTGTAGCTCTTATTATATTGTAAGCTGATAAGCCTCCATGACAGTTTTCGCGATAATATTAATAAAATTGTTCGGCATGCGTCCATATTGGTTACACCGCTACCGCGTAATTTTAATTACGGAAACTTTTAATCAATTTCAAATTTCACTTACGCGTAGTCGCTTAATTTTTGTTCGAAAATTTCGCTACAAACTGGCCTCTTTCGTGGTATGAATTTTATTTGCATTCAATTTTATTTTCAAGAAATAAAAAAAGACGTTCTGTTTGCACGAATGAGATTTTTTTTCATTATACCAACAAAAAATTAAATGCCTACAAAGATACCAACTAATTGAGACCACTTCAGCATTATACCCAAAAAAGCATCCCTTACCCATTTTTCGTGATGACCCTAAAAATAAATTCCGAGCATGAAGCGCGAAGCGGCTCAAAATCCCTGCAATAACGAGACGTGCCCACATGAATAGACTTGACAACACTTGAGTTGATGCCTCAGATATAAGGCGCAGGAGATAACGTACTACCGTACACAAGTATGCTCTACAAAGTAGGCAGATGGTACAAGATACCTATGGAGATAATAATAATCTAAAGAAACGTTTTAAAATATAAGATCTTACTTCTTAAAAAAATGGAATAAATAATTTTGGAATAAACTGCCTACCTAAACTAAGAGTAGATCAAAAAATGGACAATCATTTTCAAAAACATACATTTCTGGAAAAGAAAGTGATGTAGGTAGGTAATAATTCCAGAGTAATTCGTGTTACATAAGGTTCATAATATTAATCAGCCTCTATCTCTAGGGAAGCTCGGTCATCAAACCACCAATGTTTTGGGACATGCACGAGCTTTATGCACATTATGTAATTAACCGTGCGGTCACGGGAGGACATCAAAGAGGTTATGAGTACCATCATCACGTGCCGTCGAATTAATTGCGGAAAACTTAATTAAAGAGTTGTGTTTCTGCATCATGGGGTTTTGTATGTTTACTTTGTATAAGGTGGTGTTAAGTTTCGTATGAATAATCTCGTTACAAAATAATTGAGATTGTTAGTTGACCGGTGGATGAAAATTCTTTTGAAGAAAATTGTTCTTTAGAAAAAAATATTCCCTTATTTCTTTCAAATATCTCGACTGTTTTTTTAATGAAACGCTCTTTTTCGCAGGATGTTCGGCGCAGACTCTCAGGATATTCCCGATGCAAAAACAGCAGACGGTGGCTGTGGGCAAGTCTGTGGTCCTCACGTGTCAAGTGGACGCTCCCGACCCAGCGCTCGTCACGCAGCCCCAGTGGAAGGACCCAAAGGGACTGGTTATTAGCGAAGCCGCGTAAGTAGATTGGAGTTAATTATTGTAACTATTGTACGTTTTTTAAAAGTAAAGTATCGTTAGCAGTTCTGGTGAGTTACACACGTTAAACATGATTTAAATGATGTTAAAGTATTTGATTTTCAATTTATTTTTCCCGACAGACATTGGTTGTTTAAAAAATTTCATAGACAACATTTGTAGTACGATATTCTAATATATTTTGGCATTATTAGATGAAAGCATTCTGACAGACGTCGAAATATAAATTCAATAACATACAATTTGTCACAGGACTGGCACCCGACCGGAGATCTACACGGAGCCGATGCCAGCGAAGCAGCTGCAACTGCTGTACATATCGTCGATCACGCCCGCCATGGCTGGCAACTACACCTGCGTCGCCACTTACACTAACATGCCTTTGAGTGCGAGCGTCGTTCTTGATACATTCAGTAAGTTTTTTATACTCGTAAATAAGATTTTCTCGTCTTCGCCTGTTATTGAATTTTTGATTCTTGGAATAAACTTTAATGGTAAAACGGGGTGAATAGAGGCATTTCGGGGAGGGAAAACTGAGTTTTTCTAAAATTTTGGACGATTTATGAGACACACAAATATGTAGACATTCTCAAACATTTTATGTTTCAAAGCATTTTTTTGTATAAACAAACTCCCTTAGACTCTATTTACCTTATTTTACGGTATCTTTTATGCGATATAATCTCCCTAACGATTCAATTTTAAGATTTTATACAAGTTGTTGAGGTAGTTTTATTATACGATTAGAAGAAAAGCAATCACTTTCTTATAAATTACTTTTCATTGTACGTGTTAGGCCATTAAATTCAAAAGGTAAGCTATTTATTATGTAGTGTAATACTGATTGAAAACTTCCCGTATAGGAATTTTGCAATTCACGTCATTAGCTACACTAGACTACTTACTGATGTTTCAATATAATTTCTTTTTAGTTGCAATTACATGGACAAACGCTAACGAAAACCAGTATGCTACAAAGGGTAAAGACTTTAAGATCATGTGTGAGGTAACTGCAGAACCTGCACCATCCGTTGATTGGTTCAAAGAAGGCAATCCAGTAAGTGCATTTCTTAAACAGTAACTATAGAAAATAATGATGAGAGAGAAAAGAGAACCTTTAAGCTTATTTTGACACTTTTTGTAGGTTGTAACCGGTGATCGATATGTAATTTACGCAAACGGTCTCATGATCAAAGGTGTTGAAGAAAGCGATGATGGTACTTACACTTGTCGTGCTGTAGTTATCCAAACTGGCGAACTCGCTGAACGAAACATCAAACTAGAAGTAAGTGACAAAATAGTTGGATATGTATTTGACATTTGAGTGTATTAGGTAACATTGTATTTGTTGTAACATTTATTTCACCATGATTCATTTCTTAGGTTTACACGGCACCAGAAATGGAAGAAAGGGAACCAAGAGTTGAGATCAAAGAAGGTGAAAGGGCAGCTATATCTTGCAAAGCTCGAGGCAAACCGCCACCAACTTACTCCTGGGTCAAAGCTTCAACCCGCGAGGTAAACAATAATTTGCATTCCGTAATGGGCTTTAAATTATCCCTCACAATATAACATTCTGAGCTGCAAAAGCGGGAATACTATATTTGTTGCTCTATTTCAGAACCTGGCTAGTACATCACGTTACAGCGTTAACGAGATCACAGGTCTTTTAACAATCGATCGTGTCGAAGCCGGTGACTACGGCAAATACATCTGCAGCGCGTCAAATCAAGCTGGACAAAACGAAACTGAAATCGAAGTAGAAGTATTGGTTAAACCAAAAATATTCGAACTCAGGAACATTACTGCTTCTGAAAACCAAGAGGGTAAATTAGAGTGCAAAGCTACCGGCCGGCCTGCGCCTCGCATTAGTTTCCGCAAATTAAGCAACCCTGACCGCTTCCTGAATGGACCGAACGACGACGGCAGGTAAGACAATTGGCTATAACAATGGTGTTTTACTATCTTAATGGACGCAGGTGCCGGCATTAGACTCCTGAATTTACGCATTGACTAAATCACTCCTAAATTATTTGTTCGAAATATGCGGGAGACGGTACCATTAAACGTTCCAAGTTACAAACAGTTTAAAGCAAATATTTTTGTTCAAGGAAATTACTTTTGTTGGGAACAACAATTTTTGAACATACATACATGTAAAACTTTTAAAGGCCTTTGTCGCGCAATATTCTCTGTCGAGTTCAAACACAATATGTTCTCACATAACTTAAGAAAAACTTTTTACATTCTGTTTGCAGGATTACGATCGAAACGACCACTCGACAGACTGGCGATCAGATGGAATCTAGCGGAGTGATAACTATTTCTAAACTGAACAGGACTGACGATGGATTATACGAATGTTTTGCTGAGAATGCAGGTATTATGATCTTAAATTACGCTAACATTAAATAATATTTCGTTTCGATTGTACCGTAAAGAGTAAATTTTAATCGAAAACCGATTATTACTTACTTGCCAATTTGGGTAGAATTATTGCTGTTTAGATTAAGACTAAGATGATGTGTTTTTGGCAGGTGGTGAAGCAAGGAAAAACGGACACTTAACAGTTGAATTCAAACCAACTTTCGAACACATGCCTACAATCCCTATTTGGAGTTGGAACAGCCGACCCGCCAATTTAAGTTGTACGGCGCAGAGTATTCCGAACGCTACCATTAAATGGAGGTAAGAACGTTAAAACAAAGGGAAGTCTATAATGCAGTCATTTCACTTAGTTCCTCGCGATTAAGCGAACGTTTCAGAAAATTTATGACGTAATTGGCGACAAAGTTGTTTTTAAAGTAGCGATTTTGGAGCATCTTGTTTATACCTACTTTGGATTTACATTTTCCCCAAGTTGAGCGTAATGCATTGCATTATTACTGTGTTGAATATAACACACACAATGGATATTTTCACTCGAATACTATGATACTATGTAACCACATATTTCTCATCATAGGTTCCGCGAACTGGACTTGGTAGAAACTCCTCAAGTCAAGATTTATGGGTCCGGTCCATCAAGCTATGTCATTGTCACGCCAACCGATCGCGGCCTGTACGGCATCTACAAATGTATCGCTACCAACACACATGGCGAAGCTGAACACATCATTCAGTTTAGGGAAGCTTTCGCGCCAGGACCAGTTGTACAAGTAAGTAGTAGTTATAAAATGTTAATATTTTGCTACGCCATGGACATTATTTTGTTAGTTTGTATTAATCGACTTACTTTCACACAAAAAGTGTGTGACAAGTATTATCGGAGTAGATAAATTGTAAAAATATCAGTTCCTACAGACCAGCTTTTTCATCTTGAACATAAACGTAGCACTTTTGGAGAGCGTATTTTTTATTTTTAAATATTTATCTCCTTGCCATAAAATAGGTAAGAACTGTAAGAAGATAATAAAATGAATACAATAAAAGCTTTGAACGTCAGTTATTAGAAGATACACAATAGGCAAACCACAAAGGTGTAGGATTCCGGGTCGCTGTAATGGATTAAAATCTAGACTTACCTTGACTATTGCGGTGAACTCATTTCTTGTATAAACTTGACTTAACTTAAGTATTTAAAATATTAAGGTATATTTAATTCTACAAGGATTTATAATTTAAAACTATGTTATAATTATAATACTTTATTTTTTTACACACTGCGAGAAGCAAAAACTTCTTGATGCGTTATTAATACCGTATCTTTTTTGTAGGCCCGCCAAGAAACAATAACTGCGACATCAGTGTCATTCAATATTGTCGGGCCGGCGGAAGAAATGGGACCGCCAATATTGGCCTACATTGCCCAATACAAGGAAAATGGCAATTTCGATTGGAACCTCGCTCAGAACAGGACTTGGTCTGCCAATTCACCCTACATTGTTGAGAATTTGAGGCCGATGATCACTTATGATTTCCGATTCGCTGCCATCAATCAGGTCGGGGCCGGCAGTTGGGGTGCTCCACTGACAGTTATTATGCCCAGAAGGTAAGAACATAGGAAGACGATTAAATTGTATGTCTCAAGAGTGGAATAACCTTATAAAGATATCTCCGACGTGAACAATTTACAATAACATTTTATCATTTCATCATCATTCCCAGGTCGCCACCGGAGCAACCGAAATGGTGGGAAAACGAAAGTCCGGAATCGCTTATTCATGGTAAATACGCGGATAGATACGAGTTGAGGTGGCGAGTGCCTGCCAACAATGGCGAACCCATTGATATGTATGAAATCAGCCACTGTCCCGTAAGTTTTTCATTATATTGTACTCTTTATAATACTCTTATCCTGACACAATACATATGCTAGATATCTGAATAGATTCGTTTAGAATTATTTATTTGAATTTAATGGTGTGATTTCAACACAAGACAAACTTCCACTTACTGTGTCAAGTGTCAACCTTGTTAACCAAAAAGGGATATTTTTCAGGTTTGGTAAGATTTATTTAAAGAATACGTGACTATATTCTGATATTTGTATAGGTGCTGAAAGTAAGTGGAGAATGGCGCATCGCATCTGAATCTCAATGCGTCATCGAGGAGCTTAAGTCTCTAGAGGCAATCAGTTACGAAGTACGTGGTCTCCACCCCGACACCCGGTACAGGATGCACGTCCGGGCACACAACGTCCTCGGCTATTCCCTGCCTGCACAACTTTACCTCCAAACGGCTCTTGGTGAGTACAATCAGGAGAGTAATGAAGTCCCAGTAAGGGCTGGCTTCTACGACGTTTACACCGCCTCAGAATCAATATACAATTCAAAAGCAACGGTCAGCTCCCACCTCAGCCTATTCATCTTTGTTTTGTGTTTGTTTTTGTGAACTGTGACTTGAAACTAGTGTTTGTGCGCCTTCAACTATTTATTTTAATGTACTCCTGTAAAATATTATTTTACATCGAATTTATTTTCCTGTCATGTGTTTCCCAGTGGTGTTTCAGTTTAGTTTTGCTTTTCTTTGATCAAGTACAAGTATTCATAGTTTAAGTCATCCGCTTGTTAACCAGTTTTTGTGTTATTTATTCCATTAATTTCTGAATGATTTTGACACACTAATTTATCATCTGCATTCTATTTTATTGTAAAATCTTGCCTATTAGATACGAATATAATATCATTAATAACGTTTACATTGTACAAATACCTTTAAATATTGAAATATCAATTGTGAGGAGTGTGTGAAACTGTTGTATTATGGCATGCATTTTATATAATTTTTATATTATAATTTGACAAGTATTTTAGGTTCAAAGTACAATTATGATTTGAATTTGATTAAGATGTGCTTTTATAGTTTTAAATTTGATATTGACGATTTTATATTATGTTGGTGTTAATTTATTATCAGTGGTAAGTTTATATTGCCTATATTTTATTTGTTAATTTCTTATAGTAGAACATTTTTTTGCCTTATTAACTATATGTATTTATCATAATAAAATATTTTCTAGGTAACCCAAATGGATGTCCAAGTCATTTCAGATGGGCTCACACTAAAATGGAACTCTTAGCGACGATATGTATAATGATTTACAATATATAAAAAAATAGTTAAAATTTAATAATCTTCTAAATTAAGCAAGTCCAAAGACGACTGTTGTTATTTAGGGAGAATACTTGTTGTGATAATGCCATTTGTTAATGTGTAAATAAGTATAAATGTTTATTGTGTTTGGAATGTCATGAAATGATTTTTGAATTAGTGATTCGAATTGTGTGTCTTTCCTATTAAATAATTAAAAGTTAAATTTGATTTCATCTGATTTCGGAATATAATTAAGAATTAAATTTAAAACTAAATCCATACATACTTTTAACTAATTATAATCTTAAATCGATAATATTACGGCTAATAAATTAACACTGCCAAAGTATAAAATCGTAATATAGTGTTAATTAAGAAATAATGCCAAAAATTATGGCATCCATACATTTAAACATAGAACGTTGTATAAGGATTCATAAGATTTGTGTACGAATTTTTGATGACTATTTTGTCGTTTTGATATAGAATAAAGGTGGGAATAAATCGTCCATCCAACTCATATTATGGACTAGAGGGGAATATGAATGTTGAGCGTTGTGGGTTAAAAATATGATGTAGTTAGCCAAAAGTTCTACTATAATTGCAAGGAGTTCGAATTGTGATCTGTTTTAGGAGAAAAAATAATGACCAATGTGAAAATAATAAATGTTTTGAAAACAATATATGCCATTTGTAGTTTTCTGTATAGTTTTAGAAATGAATGAAGTTATTATATAAACAAATTCATTGTAAATAATTCAAGCAAAATCTAGACTTGAACTTCATTCATTTTTGTGAATGTAAACCATCACCATGATCCATGGAAGTAAGAGTTAACCCTGATCCCTTTGTCTACCCTATGAGACTAATGATTAACTGTAATGAGACGAAAAGAAAGCTGTCAAGATGCTTATCAAGAAATCCATTAACCCTTTTGAATGTTGATCGTTACACAAGTGTGTTTGTGTCGCCCTGACTGAAATTTGGGTAAATATAATTTTACTTAATACAATATTTTATAGTTAACAATCCTGCTGCTAGTTTCCTGTGGAATGTACTAATTACTATTGCATGATCTTCATGTACACCCTTCAAACGCTGATTAATTCACATTGCCCCAATAGCATGGTCCAAATTGACGACTGTTATTATCAACTCTTGTTTAAACATATTTTTCAATCTACCATTTTAATTACATTTATCTTAGATGTCATACTAGATGATGATTATATTATATAGATTTGTTTTTTGGGTTTACAAGTTACTCTAGACGTGTCCCGTTTATTTTTTACTAGCATGGATGGTGTTATCTATGAAACTGCCAACACACTGCCTCCGCTAATATATGATCGTATAAAACCGTAAAATGTAACCTTAGCTAAATTTATTGGCAGTTTCACGAGGTTTTAGGATATCTTTGTAGAAGTACTTAAAAATTGCTGCTTGAAAAATAAAGTTACCAGTTGGCTCCTTTTTATTATATTTTCCAACTGAATTAAGATTTTTTCAAGCAGCAATTCTTTTTCCCCTTATAATTAAGACTATACATTTCCTACGGTGATGGTTAATAGAGTTCCATCCAATGCGTAGTTGTTTTAAAATATATTTAATGTTCAAATTATTGTTATTATTAATTATATGTTTACATTAGATTCCGACGCCGCTTAAATAGATTAAAACAAACTTGTCATGGGGTTTGAACATTTATTTTGCGATAAAAAATTATCATTTGGAATGTTTGCATCTTGACAACTTTTCTTTCTTATGATTATTATCGTTATCATTATTTTTAAGGTCATCAACTTATGCATCGTCTTATGAGTTTTCGTCATTCGTCATCATATCATTTCCATTCAAACCCCATTTCATCTAGCGGAGAGCTTTCTTCCAAAATATTTTGATAATTTGTTAAACATAGTTTAGTTTCGGTGATTGGGTGCACGATTTCTTTATCTGAAAGCACTCCCTGTTTGTCACCAATGGCTGATTGCAATGAATGTCTGTTTGGCTGTGTACTATCCTCTATGAACCATGATTCTGTTCCTACGTACACAAGAGCTATTGCTACATTTGTTACAATCACTTTCACGTCATCTAACAATTTCAGCTTTTGTGATTCGATGCATAAACTAACAATATCAAGAGCAGTAGACACATTTACCATTTGATTTGAAGATCACGTTTTGGCTTTATCCTTTGTTAGCATCAGGTATCCTGCTTCTACTGCTCTTCATTTTTTTGCTAAATCTATATCGAAGCAATATGATTTGTACAGGTGTGGAACGTTCCGGATATGCTCCACCACAACTGTTGTCGAGTGGTTCCATAATTGGACTGGCCCTGGCTGGCGTTTTCATCTGCCTTCTCATAGTGGACCTCCTTCTCCTGTGCTTCAGACGGCAAGGTGTCATTGCCACCATATGTGGCCGACGAGGAAAGAAACACAACGACGATGAAGCCAAATTGGGAAGGTAATATTTTTTAGCTTAACTGACTGCTTGATTCTTTAATGATGACACTATCTTATTAATACAAACTTTACTACAGTTCATCAGATAGCACTTCATCGACATCATAACCGTTACACTCCAAAATTTCTTAGATTATAATTATTTATATGTATTCTTCTTATGTTTAATTGTGTCGAAGCCTTTCCCTTTGTGATCCCGTGTTCCATATTAAGTGTTAGTGTCGATGAGAGATGTTTCTGCCCGCTAGTCTGTACGGTTGGCGCTTCCCGCTCCCTTATTGCAGCACGAAGCCGCGCGCGCCGCCCTCCCCCGCGCCCCTGCCGCCACCGGTCAAGCTCGTGCCGACCCCTACGTAAGGCACCACACAATAGCCATTACGAAACCTTGAGACTGCCTGCATGCTTTGTTTGTGCGGATCACTTGGTTCGGCCCTCGTGAGGAGAAACATATCCTGAACCGAACATTGATTTGGTTTGAACGGACAATTAAGTTTTTAATAACGGGGATGATGTATGTATAAGACTTTTCGCTGGGGCTGAGCAATTTGTACATATCAAGGAAGGAAGCTTCGCGATTTGCCTTATGTATATAGCTATGGAGTATAATCATAGAAACCGTAATGCTTTGAGTTGAAGATTGTTGGAGTGTTGTAGTTGTGAAGTAGTGTACAGTGCCGCTTTTTGAGGATTATCTACTAATTAAATAGCAACGGAGTTTTGTATATTGTATTAAAACAGGTGCCACGACTTTGGTTTCAACTTCCGCCACGTTCTATTAAACTGGAACATCTCTTTCGACATTTTTTGTTGTTATTTTCAATTTCTTTGTTTTATCCTTAAAATTACAACTGTGTGTAACATTTCCCTTGCACTTTATCACAGGTTTTCAATTTGTCTAATGTTTTACTATTTGCACCATCCACTAACAAACGTTATTTGTCTTTCCCAATGCTGCCTCATATCAACCACGTGTAGCTATGTACCGACCACACCAGTGTAAGACATTTCAATATATCATACAACTAATACTTATATACCATTTTCGTTTGAGTTTGTTTTGAGTTTTGATTTGATTTGTGATTGCAGTGTCTGCCAAACTATATTCTGCATTAATTCGTTTGCTTACCGTTGTACTAGCTTTCTTGGTCCTAAATAACCTATCATCACATTTATGTAACATATTATTATATTCTCTCACAATAATCACCCATTAATTTGCATAGATTTTTGCGTGTGAAAGTTTAAGGTTACATTTAATATAGAAAGACGAGGGTCTTTATAACCTTTTTTTAAGGTAATACAATTGCAGTTGTGGAAATTTAACGGTGTACTATGGGGCGTAGAGGTCTTGCTTTCAGAACTGTCATAGTTTTACTTACATCAAAAGTTTGTGATAGGAGCTCTGTTCCTATTCTAAAAACATGAAAACGGCATGTTAAACAAAAATTTGTATAGTGAATGTAACCTTAAACAAAGGATTTTTTGTAAATAATACTTCGCCTTCTCAACTGTGAGCACAAACTAATAAAGACCATGATCACAGGGATGAAAAGGAGCCATTGAAGGACACAGGTGATGACGCCATCAAGAGGAACTCCTCCGTTGAATTCGATGGGCACAGGGTCTACGCGACCAGCGGGGGTCCGATCATCGGCAAGAACTCTGCCGTCTAAGGCCATGACACAAGGAGAACGAAACAATTCAAACAATTGTGAATGTTTATTCGAAGTCGGTGTTACATTCGATATGCTTGTGTATGTGTGAGCGCGACCAGTATTTTAAACTGCCAAAAGTTTACTTAAGTATTCAGCTTTACTATCTATACTTTATTCATCACAATATCTATATATATTTTTATACCGTCTAAATATAATCTTGCAAAAGTATTTTTACAATTTTATATAATATCTACTCGTAGTTCCGTTTTTTAATTATTCTATCTTAATACAATTCTTGGTAGATACAGTTGCTTGAAAAGGTACGCATGTGCCTTTTAGTATATTTCTTATATGAGGGTATTATATTTTAGTGTAAATAGGATAAGGTATATGTAATGACAGACATTTTATATGTATTTATTTCAGAAATTCTTCTACTGGTTTAGGTTTAAGAAGAAATATTCCTGTTTTTTTACTAAATTCTATTTTTAGTTTGAGTATTTTAAGTTTTAAGTCGTTACGTTCCCATGGCATCTAAACAACTCACATGATATTAAAAAGTCGATGATAATGTTTATCCGAATTTATTTTACTTAAGTATGTTGCCTTTTCGTTTTAAAGAAAATCTGAAACTAGAGTCGTAAGTTATTATAAGCTTTGTAAATAAATAGTTAGGTCTGTAAATATTTAATATTTTATTGTTTTCTCTTTATGTTGATACAATCTCATAGAATACACATTTTAAATGAAAATAGGAGCCGCTAAAGATACTTTCCGTTTTCCGACTCAATTAGATTTCTTATAGACGCTACTTGCTTATATCAATAAGCTATCTTTAAGTGTCATGTTTAATTTTATAAACAACTTCGTTAGTTAGGTACTGTATACCTGTTAGTATTTTTAAGGTTATTTAGATATTCCTACTACTTTTGTAATGATTTAGGAAACTGCACGATACACATGAAGAATGGTCCTTGTGACAATCACAATTATATACAATGCAAACTATATTCTACACTATCAACTCGATTTTATAACTATCACATATTTAATAGTCTGTACCTGTACTATGGAAGCTTAAAGCAAGAACTGTTGTCGTTGTGCGAAAGAGAAGGCACGCTATATTTCTCGTCGTCGCGTCTCGCTGTCAACAAACTTCAAATGTTTTAAGAGTTCACAGTAAACGCACTGATCTCGTTTCTAGTTTTGATATAACTTAATAATTTTAAGTATATTATTATGCTTTTAATAACTGTTCTTTGTGTGTATTATGTTAGCTATTATGAATAAGACTGCTAAATTACATAAACGTTATATCACTCATGACAGTGAGGTTACAAAGTCATCACTCTATTTGGCAGGTTATTCTTAGAGCCAGAAAATGTTTTTATAATCGCTTAATATATTTAAGATATTTTTATTATAAGAGTATTTATCTACATATTGTACCTAAAGTTTCACAATTATGTTTGATATCGTACGGCGCCTTCAACTGGTACTCAAAGATGTTATTGATTATCTACTTAATGCAAGTTACTTATTAAATTTAAAGTAAGGTTTCTCCTATGTATTCCTTAACATCTCTGAGTATTCCAGTCAAATAATCATAAAATAACTCGTAGAATATTGGTTGTACGACTAAACTAAATATTAAGGGTTCGTTCGATGATAACTGTAGCTATTATTGTTTGTTAGTACAGATAAATGACGTCACAAAACTAGGAAGTCAACAAAGAAGTTTTAAAAACTTAAGAACTATCTAAGTTACGATAAAGAAGTTGACTTGGACGTAGTAGGATAACAGCCGTGAAACTTGACCAACTGAATCAAATAAATCGAAGACAATTTATCTATCAAATTGTAACTAATTCCTGACTCTACAGATGCAATTTAGGGCAATAAAATTACATGTTTCATTGAACAAATTGCAAATTGAAGACGAAAACCTTCAGCGTAGTCGTTTGCTTCTACTTGTACAAGCTTAAATGTTATTGGAATGTTAGTTATGTCTGTCAGCTTATAATGGAGTTTTTGAAGGAAGGGAGAGCGCATTTTTATATGAAAATAAATGTATCGAAAAACTTTTTGTGTCTCATTTACAGCCATATAATTTCCACGTTTAAAAGGAAAGTAAGCCGAAAATATTTATTAAAATTGACTTTTCACAAAAGGAAAATGTAGTCGGCATTTTTATTTACGATTCATTAATTTTAATTTGCGTTATTGAGCTATTAAATGGAACGGGGACGCCCAAAAGATTTGTCGACAAAAAGACATGATTTATTCTTGTTAGTGCAGCTATACAAAACACCGCGCTTTTTAATCGGCGTTCTTATAACAATGTAATCTTTTACGAGGGGATGTAACAGACGGGGCCACAGTTTGCGGACAATGGAGCAAATGTTGTGCAACAACACTTAGGAACGTATTAACCGTAGTGATGCGCTTAGTTACGCTAGTCGACTCATTTCGTGCCTGACTAGAGCTTTAAAGAGGGAAATTTTCAATTGCTTCAATTAGAACTTGTGTGCACAAGTGTCGTTTTAGTTTCGATACTCAGTTTGAATTTACTTTAAATACATTTAGGGTAGATTGCTTGATACAAGTTGAGTACTCAATTGTATTTCTTAACTCTAAAAAAAACGCGCAGGACGCTCTTACAGTAATAATTTACTCCTTTCATCCGAAACGCCCATAAAACCCAAACTGAAACAAAAACCCCAAGTAATATTTCTTTCCAAAATGTTTCATAAATATGTAAGGCGTAAGTACAACATAATTTATTGAAAGCAATAGAAATAAGAAACTATCGAGTTTATTACCGTGACGCAGTTAACAGCACTATTTCGCGAAAGCAATGTGTCACGCTTGATCCGCGGGGTGCAGTCAATCTCTGCGGTCTATGCGTGAAGCGCAGGACAATGACGCACCCTGCACTACTATAATTTATATTTCACTGACGCTCGGGGTAGGGGGGACGTGTCGACTGTGCGAAGCAGGATAAAGTCGTAAGTAAAATTTAGTGGACCTCATATTCTGTGGTAAGTATATAAATCAGGACTTATTGTATTATTATTTTAATTGAATAAACTTCAGTGCACAGAGAATTTTGCAAGTGAAATAAAATATTAGCTACGACATTACTCAGCAATAGATATTAAAATTGAGACCTGTACTCGTTTATAAATTTGTTTCTAAATAATGATGAAGTCTAAAACTGTGGTCTATAAATATTGAAAACAAGAATTCTAAAAATAAGAAAGCTTTTTACCGACAATTACTATCAATTTAAGTTAATTTGAAATATACCGTACAAAGGGTAAATTTAGAACTGTAAAGGTATTCTATAAACACAATTTCGGAGGCCTATATTGTTTTAATTAAGACTCAAAATACAGCGACAAAATTATAATACTAATCAGAAGGAATGCATACATTCTTCGCTTCGTCCAGTTTCGGACGCGAGACAGCGCTATACAAAGCATATAACTGCGTCTCCCTTCCACGATAACAATTACAATACTGTTTTTTTATGGTACGCCCCGAATTACCTATTTGTTATCTACTTAAGCATTTTGGCCTTAGAAATTGACAACCGGTAATTTATACATATCGATGGTCTAAAATTTATTCCGGTACGTTTTATTGTGATAATTAGGATTGACCGGACGTCAGGGTCCGGATATTAAGTAGGAAAAGCTTTAATTGCATATATTTCGTAGATTTTTATCATTATATGAATCGTTCATCATTTCGCGTGACAGCCCTGTCATCGCCGGACATCGCTTAGATATGACGGTAATAAAAAACGCCTATCTATTACTTTAACATGTAATTACAATAAAATATTAAATTAATTATAATTAACAAGTTGAAGAGGTTCGCAAAACGTCGATGTTAACTATAACTGTAGCGAGTAGTGTTAGAGAAAGGACTTTCTTATGTCATGGTGTACAAAAACGTGCAATAATTGCGAATATTTATATGTTAAATCTAACGCGTTGAATCTGACTAAAATCTAAAGTATGACTTTTGCTGTAGAGGAAGAGAGAAACCGCTATACGCCGTCTCAAGTTCCTAGTCCAGGCACAGGTCGTATTTCATATCCTCAAATATTCATTTACCTAACTAATTAATACTTATTTCGAACCAGTACGTATCAAGTTCCTCAAATGAATATTATTACCTACATATAACATTTTCAATTTTGTCTCGTAGTCACCCTACTCTAAGCTCATATTGGTTATCGGGGTAACAATTAGGGCCGTCCACGCGACCGGCTTACGGGGTACAACTTCCCTTTCATATAATTGCCCCAGTAGCAGATGATACGGATTACTCAGTTACACAACCCTAATAACAGAAACTAATACAGGTCGACTCATTTCCGATACAAGGTCGTAAAAAATGCACCCCTAAATAGCGTATTAATGTTATTTTTAATTAAGAATGACATGATATCTTTTTTGTTGTTCTGAAAGTTTTGATTTTTTGATATCACAAACCATTTTTTTCGTTACACCCAATGAAAAAAACCTATTCATACTTACTTAATAATAAAGCCAGTGGTAGCTATCTATTATTTCTCTTTCTTGTTTTTAGTTTTTAAGTTTTTTATCTAGTTTAATAATAATAATGTCCTGGTTTCTATCAATTTACTTTATAATACACTAGTAATTATTTACAAAAGTTAAGTGTTTATATTTATTACTTAATACCGTTATTAACGTCAACTAAGTATCCAATCTAGTGAAAACGTTGATTGAATGAGAATTTCAAAACAAAGTTTTGTTCACATCGCAGGGATCGCGAGAACCGCATTTTGTTTATAATTTAATGCAGTAATTATCGACGTTAGTAGATATAATCACGTTGTGAGCCGTGGAGGCAAAGATAACATAATTATAATTGTTGTGTGTGTACGTGCTCTATCAATTTAGCTCATATTGACAACGTACAGTGGAGCTATCCATCAATGTGCCAACTAACCCCTCTGGTTAGGGTGATAAAACAACCTCCACGCAGGGGCTTTTAAACTAACGGAAAAAATACAAAGAGGTTTTAAACTTATCTATAATAGTATAATATGTATCGATGGCAAATATTTTGACGTAGGTGCAATCTTCGTGACGGATTTTCCACAGCTGGTAAGAATAGTTTTAAATCATTGTCCATTTCACTTAATTTCAATTTTAGTTTGCTTCAATGTTGGGTTTTTGTATTTCAATGAAGGTATAAAAAGGAATGCAATACAAATCAAATATTTATCCTTTTGTATTTATATATTTTTTGTCTATATCTAATTAAAGACACAAAACACAGGTATTGTGAAGGTAAGAGTATTTAAATAGTCTAGCTGCAGAGCTTCTGTTCTAGATAAGAAAAAAAAACGAGATAAACATTACAAGAACAAACAAACAAGAATGCTATCAGCCGCAAACCAACTCAAAGTTGAACACGAAGAAAAACTTATAAGTGCTGCAAGCGTTACACATAATAGTCCAGCTAGAATGCCACGAGAGAACTTTATAAAAATGGTACGTCATTATTTCTCACAGAGCGAAAGATCCGGACTTCCAACATGGAATATTACACAACTTTATTTTAAATGAAAAGTAAAATAAAGTATTATATGAGGAATGAAACTAATTTGTGGATTAATTTAAATAATCCGTACGAAATATGATAAAAAATATTTTTACCTAATAGAAATATCGAAATAAAAAAAGCTTGGGTCTGATATTTGAAATGTTTAATAGTGAGATGTGAAAAACAAGAAAAATCTCGTGAATTAATAACACATAAAATCACACATAAAATCACCTGACCTGCAAAACTTTTTACAAAGAAGTTCAAAATTTTTAATTTCACATTCTTACACGAACACACGACGTAAAAACAACATGTTAATATGAATATTATCTTCGTACAATTCAAAACTTGTACAGTAGCTGCCAACGCCAGTAATAACTCTGTAGAATGAAACTTATTTGAAACTGGGTAATTAAAATCCTTTAGACGCGGAACAAAGTCTTGAGAGCTTCATTTTCTGGGTGTATTATATCTTACGTAACAACGCTGTGGGATGGGCGAATAACACGTCATTTTATATTTAAAAATGTGAGTTTGTTGGAAGTAAGATTTAAAATTATGAAAAAAGGACCGAATGAGTTGATAACTAAATCGTAATCAAATAACTTGGTCTGAATTTGCATGTTTCTTTTGTTTTGAATAAATTATTTATGAAGTTTATGGTATTAATATCTGATGATAAATAATAAACCATTTGTATGTGCACTGTAAAAGAAGAATGAAGAAGTAAAACGACAACTGTTGGAATTTCAATAAGTGAAACAAATAGCGAAAAGAAATGGAACATAATTTAATAAGGTATTACTTTTTATTACATGAATGTTTTATAAAACTTGAGTAGGAGTCAAGAAAGTGATCCATAAATGATACTAATGTAATAAAAGTAAACAGAAAATCAATATCCAACTGTTTTTCTACCAACGTCTACCCTTTTTTAATACCAGTGTCTGTACAACTTACGTCAAAATCGAATGCTGCACTCATCACTCAAAGGAGATTAACTTTTTTCTGAGCGTAGAGTTATTGCAGCATTCAATAATTGGGCGTATGGGGTGATACGAGGGTGGCCAGTCTTCCGTCTAGACATTTATAAATGAAGAGAAATGCCGAAAACAAAATGGTAAAGTCTGATTCGTAGCTATGACGCAGTGACACTCCCCCGTAAATGTACTTTTACCGTAAAAGTTTCGCTTCCGAAACTAAAAATAATATCCGTTGAAATCATAACAAATCGACGCTTTCGTTTCGTATGTTTTATTGTTGCTATCTGTTTTCATTTTCGTTGAATAACTTAATAACAGAAGCTTTATATAGATAAAGCGATGCAGACTTATGTATGTAAGACGAAACTTTACTTTCTAGTTTCTATAAAGAGGTATTGTTTTTTTATATATCGGTAAGAGTTTTTTTGAATAAAAAATGCTGTTTAAAAATACTTTCCTATGGTTGAAATAAATTTCGAAATTGTTTGTTCTTTAAGTAAAAGTAAGTATGAGTGTCTCAAATCCACAACATTAAACAATACTGAATATGAGGATAGAAAAAAAATGTAATGGGAAAGCTTATCAAGTTTAAGTCAAAATTTTAAATACTTATATGTAGTTTATAATATATCGTAATAATAAATGTTGTAGACGGATTAGCATATACGGTAGTATAACTTTTCATTCAGGCCGAGTCACGCGGACTCGTATGTTCCAAACTCAAAATTTTGCTTGACAGCACCAATGAGTTTGAAAGATTAATACGAAATTAAAAAAAAAATCGAATGTCATCTATTGTTTAGTCTGACGTATTTTTTCTTAATATCCCTTTTACATTTGACGCTAAAAGAACATAGCTTTTCCGTAACATAGCTTGTATGAAAATCTATCCTAATCGATAATCTTCAGACTACTTAACGAATGATAACAGAATTTGTTTTGCAAGATATCATTAAGCGCTTTAAAAAACGTTTTTAAAATGATAGTTGTAAGCAATAAGCTGATCTTTTAAGTAGGTAACGATTACTACGAATTTTTATCTTCATATTCAGAATTGTTTAACAACGCTTATATTTATATTCATACCTTTTGAAAATGTATGTATTAAAATGATAATAAGTCATTTCGCTTGAATGTTGAAAATAAAATTCTTTAACAATCTCTCCTCTCACGCCATTGCCATCTGAAGTAGTAACTTCGGAAACTCATTTCTCAGTAATACTCCAATTTACTTTTAATAGTAGATTATGATATATTACTTTTTCTGTGTTTAGGTATATGCGAGCTTATTAATAATTTATTAAAAAATTATAAATAAGAGTCTTTGCTCTACGTGGTTTTTCTTACAGAATATTAGATTAATTAACGATTGCCTGCCACCTACATGTTTTTGGACTCATTGTACAATATAAACCACAAATTAAAACATTTGCCAACACCATCGTCATCCTACTAAAAAAAAACAAAACAAAAAATCTATAAAGATTAATTCACTCTCGTGTAACGCAACCAAACTTACCCTACATATATTATGCATGATGGAACAATGCTATAAATTATCGTAAAACCCGACGTATTCGGGACTCATATTAATCTAATCGAGCTGTTGTTTGCCCGGCAAGCCCACCGGACAAACAGAGGGCTCGGGATTATGACGTTAGTCTAATTGACACCGTTATTTGGGTCGAAAACCTAAACAACGCACCCCTGTCGCGTGATGATGCATCCTGATTAGAATTTGCTTAAGCCTTTAGTCTCCGAGTCTATTAGAATAAATGTATGAGCACAACTCAATTTATATGGATAGACCTTCAAGGCAGGTAGCGAGCGTATCACATTTATTTTAATAACTAGCTTGTGCCCGCGACTTCGTCCGCGTGGAATAGTGACTTCCGGCAGAAAAGTATAGATAGCTGTGTCCGCGACTCCGTCAGCGTGTAACTCCTTGTGTATTAAGTTAATGTATTGGTAATATTTATTATTATTATTTATATTGGTAATATTGTTTAGATCACGTTCACATAAGGCTTAACCCTTTATAAGACACAGAACTTAAAAATATTTATAGCTTTTAAACTTTATAATAATGTGTTAAGGTTCAAATTCTGGTGGCAATATAAGTACCACTGCCTTATAAAGGTAAGGTAAAGGTACCTATAAAACGAAAATACTTTAGTGCAAAGCTTCCGGGTAAACTATATTGAAAGTTGACCCGTCCGGCACGTGAACATAAAGACTTTTAGAACTGCTAACACGGGAAAGAGCAACATACAACTGACCATGTGAGAAACAACTGACACTGAGATCTACTCCAGCAACACGAAAAGTCTGCCCTTGAGCCTTGTTAATTGTCATTGCATAACACACCGATACTGGGAATTGCGTCCTTTTAAATTGGAATGGAAAATTATTTGGTATTAAGGGTATTCTGGGAATAAAGACGGTTTCTCCTGCACCGCAACCTGTTAAAATTTGAGCCTCGATTATATTTTGTTGCAACTGGGTTACTTTTAGTCGAGTTCCATTGCAAAGTTGTGGTTTTAAATTTCGGAGCATAATAATCGGTATCCCAATTTTTAAACAAATTTCATGAGAGAGAAGTCCGGGCATATTTAAAGAATTTAAAAATTCTATCGGGTAATTAGTGGCTTCTTGTTCATCGACCATTCTATTTATTGATCTATAAACTTTGCTTTCCCCCTGTATACTCGACAGTATTTTGTTATTGATCTCAGATGCCTGGTCATTGCGAGGAGTTAAAATAGATCTTTCGCATAGCCAAGAATTGTCCCTATTTAATATATTTGTTACGTCACCGTAAACCGACGATATAAGATGTGGTTGAGATTGCACCATACAACATAATTCAGGCGTCAGTATAAGTTTTCCTTGGTGTAGTTGTGGATAGGTACCTTCACCAATCTTTAATAATGTGTCAGAAAATTGACTATCATCCGGGTTATCTCCAGTTCTCACTCGCATATTTATAGTCAAATGCACCGATTGTATATCTCGCCATAAATAAGAGCTTTTCAGGCAAGCCCTAACCTCATCAGCTCGGGTTCCCCGTGGTATTACCGGTAAGGTTTGTCGGAAATCACCACAAAATAAAACCGTGATACCGCCCATTGGTCGATCATTTTGTCTTATATCCCTTAAAGTTCTGTCTACCGCTTCTACTCCTTTTCGATGGGCCATCGTACATTCATCCCATATGATTAAACTACACTCGCGTAAACCTTAGCTTTGTCGCTATTTCTTGAAATACTACAGGTTGGATTTTCCGTGCGATCTAAATCAATTGGTATTTTAAACATACTGCAGTGAGCAGTTTTACCTCCTGGTAGCAATGTTGCAGCTATCCCTGATGAAGCTACGGCAAGAGCAATTTTACGCTGATTTCGAACATAAGCCAATATTAATTTAGTCAAAAAGGTTTTTCCAGTTCCTCCAGGTGCATCTAAAAACCATATTGTTCCCAAATTATTTTGAACACTATTGCACACGCGGTCATAAACTGAACGTTGTTCTGCAGTCATCATTGGGACACCGTTTTCTAATGTTGTCAGCAGTTCCGTTAAATTGTAACCAATCTCTGCGGAATATTCCCTATTAGTTACCTCTCCGACTGAGGTTGGTGTTGGCAAACCATATTCACAGAGTGATTTACCGCCTACTGCTGTTAAGTCATCCTGAAGAGCTAATAAGCACTGATTTATGGCAAGATCACGGAAATTATCATTAGTTGTGCCTTCATCATTGTTAGGTATATTTCTAAGAAAGTCTTCTGAAAATTTTTCTTTATATTTTTCCCATAATGTTACAGCATCTGACAAATTACAAAATGTGAGTAATGTTACAAATAAATGGCGTAACCGTCGTGGATTATCACTAACACAGGATTCTGCTAAAGCGTCATCCCAATGCTGATCATTTTCAAGCAAATGACGCGCTTGGCAAGCTGCTTGATAAGTGGGATAAACAACATCGTCTACTTTTCTCAAATCTATAAATGAGGTTGGTCCTCGCACGGTATGTAATAATAATCGCAAATAGAAACACTCAGCGTTGTTAGGATGAACGGTGTACACTCTACCAAGAACATGTTCTTTAAAAATACCTGACTCGCCATCTACAGGCCTGCCACGGCGTCTTCGATTAAAGACACCCCGTTGCTTATCGTAGGTATAATACGATGGAACTTCCTCATACAAAAGAGATTTTGCAAAATCATCAGTTTGGCAAAGTCGAAAGAATGCTAATAAACTTGTTTGTCTAGGGTTCTCTAACCGTTCTGTGACATTTTCGGCGTTGAAATATATACGTTGGCCGCCTTCAAGATGAACATCCAGATGAGTCACAGGTGGATATCTTTCGTGAATGTTGAAACTTAAGATCCGCCACACAGCTTCTGAAGAACTTATATATCTGCCTGACTGAAATCTTGTAACTTCATCATGTTCATTTCTCAAAGCAAATGTAGCTTGGTCACTGCCCTTATTAATATACTTACAAATATATTTTATTGACTCTACACTATTACACATTTCAACATTTATGTGAGCTTGAAATGCTCTGGACAACACAGGAGAATACGGAACGACCCACCTATTATCTAAAGTAACTTGTTGTCCAGACACTCGCTTTTCAACAGTAAAACCATCATTATCTCTTGAACGGCGACGATATAATGGGTATCCATCATGTCCTGTTACAGTGCCATCCACTAAGGCTTTTGGATATCTTTTAGTGCAACGACCGTCTTGCATGCAAGGAGAATTCCCGTTAAACGAACCACATGGACCATGTATCATATGAGTTTTAACAATGTCGTATAACACGGGATCTGCAATCGGACTTGGAATTTCAGCACTGATTAAACTGTCTACATCATTAGGTCGAACCTTATCTTTTAACCAAAGCAGGATATGTGCGTGAGGTAAGCCGCGTTTTTGCCATTCAATACTATACATATAACACAATACTTCTCCAAAAATTTTACCTTTGGTAAGTAGATCTATCATTGATTTTAATTTTAAATGAAAAACTCTTGCTATGATATCATGGCGGTCATGCGGTGCTTGACCCTCAAGAAGCTCCCGAGTAATTTCATCCCACTTAGGATTGGTAGTTACAGTAATAAATAAGTCGGGACGTCCATATTTTCTTACGTAACAAAAAGCATCTTGAGTACGTTCGTGCATGTATCGTGGACCACCAGTAAAAGAAGAGGGCAAAATAACTAAACGACCCATATTCACCGTATCGTTATCTTGCTGCATGGCGTCGCGAAGGTGCACGTATTCTTCAACGCGCAGCTGCCTTTGATTAGATCGTATATAAACTAATCTTTCGGTTTCAATTTTTGCGTACATGTCTACAATAAACTGATTGAATAAGCCACGAAAACGTTGAAAGTATACAAACCTATTCCGTCTTACTTGCAAGTGGTAACAGTAAAATTGAAGGCATGAAATCTTTTTATTATAATTAGGTGCGCCTGTACGCGGATCAGTTTGGTATAAAGCAAAATTATAACCATCTTCCCCTCGACAGTATATCAAAGGATATTGCAAACTGTCGTAAGCCCTGTGGGTTTCATAAATACGTTGCAAACGATTATCTCTGGAACGGATAACGATATCACGCCTATCACATTCCTGGTCGACCAATACCACAGCAACTTCATTCGTGGATGGAGCATTATAACGCCCAGGGTGTTCCTGAGTTGGACGCCTATCGGCATTTATAACAATTTTATAATTGTTATCATCATCTCGAGGAAGAGCTTCTAATGCCGATTTAAAACTGCATACATACGAATTAACCTGATGCAACATGTTCTGAAGTTGTGATATGAGTTCAGTATTTAAATTCGGGAAATATTGATTTCTTATATTCGACTGTTCGTTGTAGTCGGATACAAAATATATTTGAAGAAACTTAGGTTGGTTTTCAGGCAAAAGGGATCCTATCAAATGGTAAACCTGACCTTGTATCTTAAAAGTAGGCATGAAATGACCTTCTGAGATTTGTTGAGCGCCAAAGGATGTCATTTGAAATGCACTATTATAAGTGCGAATATTATCTAAAAACTGTTTAGATTGTATATGTTCCCCTAAAAGTAGTGATTTCAAAGGTTCCGGTGGGTCTTCGAATGAAGGCAAATTTATTTTACCTGTAGAACAACAGAAACCAGCTGACTCCTTACTCCACTTTGAAGCATTACAAAAACGACATACCACGTTCATATCGCCTATTACAGAAGATGATCCATAATCAATTGTGAGGTTATAAGCAAACCCACTTTTATATTTGTCGGACCAAGCCACCGAATTTCTAGATTGATCTTCTATGTGTACATCTAAGTTATTAAGGCTATGTCGAAATCTGTCTGCAGTAAGACGGGCCTCTCGCTGTTCGTCCGTTTCAAGAGACCGAATATTTTCGATTCTTAATCTTTCATTAGACAAACTTACTGATCGTTCTTGTCTCAAAAAATTATAATATTCGCGTACCGACTCTAGTCGTTGTTCATGCTCATGTGCGTCTTCGAGAGATCGAATAACATTATGGTGCACCCTATCATTTGTCAAACGGTCTTCATATTGAGTTAAAGTTTCAGATTCTCGAGATAAAATATGACGTTCGCGGTCAGCTGTGAGACGCAATTCCCTCTCAGTGTAGGTTTCTGACTCGCGAGACAATATATGACGTTCGCGGTCAGCTGTGAGACGCAATTCCCTCTCAGTGTAGGTTTCTGACTCGCGAGACAATATATGACGTTCGCGGTCAGCTGTGAGACGCAATTCCCTCTCAGTGTAGGTTTCTGACTCGCGAGACAATATATGACGTTCGCGGTCAGCTGTGAGACGCAATTCCCTCTCAGTGTAGGTTTCTGACTCGCGAGACAATATATGACGTTCGCGGTCAGCTGTGAGACGCAATTCTCTGTCAGTGAAGGTTTCTGACTCGCGAGACAATATATGACGTTCGCGGTCAGCTGTGAGACGCAATTCCCTCTCAGTGTAGGTTTCTGACTCGCGAGACAATGTATGCCGTTCGCGGTCAGCAGTGAGACGCAATTCTCGTTGTGACGCAGTTTCAGCATCTCGGGATAACACATGTTGTTCTCGGTCAATGGTAAGCCTCAGCTCTCGTTGAGAAGAGCTTTGAGACGCCCGTGATGTAGCTCGTCTCGCTCTGTCAGCTGCTAATCGCATCTCTCTCTCTGGAGAGCTTTCATTGGCTCGAGAGGTTGAGGCACTAACTCTCATAGAGTTTAACCGATGTGCTCTTTCCTCTGCCGATTCTTGAGAACGCGCATTTCTCATCCTTTTAGCATCTCTCGAATTTCGAGATAAAGATGGTCGTTTTTTAGGTGGCATTGTGTATTTTTAATCGACGGTAACTGAAGCTACCTTACACTTACAATTATATATAGTTATTATGTAATAATTACGAAAATAAACTATTAATATAATAAAACACTACCAATTACGAAAATAAACTATTAATACAATTAAACACTACCAATTACGAAAATAAACTATTAATATAATTAAACACTACCAATTACGAAAATAAACTATTAATACAATTAAACACTACCAAAATAACTAATAGGTGTACCTACTACTAATACTATTAATCTAATACCTATTATATAAACTAACAACAAAACAATTCTAAAAATAAACTATTCAAAGACTAAAAGTCGTGCTGATAAGCACGGTTTGCAAATAACAATTATTGATTGTCAATAAGGTCGAACAGTCTGAACGTCTATTCGCATCAACAGCCAAATATTGTATGACGCTCGAGCGCGGACCCCCCGCCTTTTTATACCTCCCGCCACGACGCGCGTCGAGCGCGGCAACCGATACACAAAAATAATCCTTATAGCATGACTCTGTATTCACGCGCGATTTCTTATTATTTCATGTATAACTTTGGTGTTTCTACACCGATTTACATGATTCTTTTTTTATTGAATAGGTAATAATGTTTACTTTTTTAATTGGGGATGAGTGATAGTGTTGTAAACGTTAGAGTAGACAAATACAATCAGAAATCTCCGAATTGCTAAGCTATCGGGAGTTTCACGTGTTATTGTGAGTCAACCATAAAAGTTAGACATATGCTGTCGAGGAATATTTTTTATATAATTTTAGGGAGAATATTTCCGTCATACATGATTTCTATGTAGCTTTAACCTATAAGCCTGCACACGTGACGGAAGCTTAAAAAATGGAGTAACTTACCCCGTTTTCCCAATATTTCCCTTCACTGCTCTGCTCCTATTGGTCGTAGCGTAATGAAAAGTATACTATAACCTGCCCAAGAGTATGAAGAATAATTGTGCCAAATTTCGTTAAAATCCGTCGAGTAGTTTTTGTTTCTATAACGAATATACAGACAGACAGACAGACAGACAGACAGACAGACAGACAGACAAAAATTTTACTGATTGCATTTTTGGCATCAGTAGCGATCCCTAACCACCCCTTGATAGTTATTTTTTAAATATATTTTATGTACAGAATTGACCTCTCTACAGATTTATTATAAGTATAGATATATAGAAGATAGATAGATGATATTCAAATCAAAGTTTGGGTGAAATATTTTGTAAGAAAGATCGCTAAATAGGTATATCACTGCAAAAAAATTTGGTTGCCTCACACGTTTTACTCGCGACTTAGCCCGCAAAAGTAGCCTTTTTCAAACAAGAGTCCAATCTGACCCATACAAAATGATATCAAGATTGGATGAGCCGAAAGTTCTCTCAATACAGTCAAAAAAATTCTTACTTAATTTCACAACGGATGTTTCAGTGCGGATTAAAAAAAATACAATATAAGGGTGAATTTCCCGGACCCAAAAATTGCGTGGCATCGATGAAATCGGTACTAAAAAGCATTGTTATAATGTTCTAACATTTTTTTTTAGGTAGATGACATAAAAATCTATCTGTAGCACTAAATATTTTATTAATATAATTAATAGGTTTTCCAAAAAAAAAAGTTAAACCACATAATCTTTCATCGCCGTATTTGTCCACGACTCAACTTGATGTATTAAAGTCATCATTGATCAAAAATGTATCGTTATTTATATTAAAACTTAGTTTTATTTGGTTCGTGAATAGTTAGAGTATTGACTCGGAATACATTTATTCAAATATTTACACAATACAACGTATGGTTAATAAAAAACCATTTGTCCCAGAACTACCTTTCATCGCCATGTCCTAAACATATTTGAGAATATTGCATATTCTAACGTTTTGCGTCGCTCCCGTTTTGCGTTAAACGTTGCATATAAGTAACGTCGAAAGGCTAGACAAGGAACGACGTGTGTACGTGCCTGCGTTTTCGAGCTATAATTAAAAGTATTCAATTTTTTTGGTACTGGACATTTTTTCTTTCATCGCCGTGGATAGGTCTAACTTCTATTTCAATAAGTTTTTAATCTCGATTGAGCATTCAATACAATGCCATTTATATTTAGCTTATTTGTAAAGTGTTCATTACTGTGAATTATTACCAGTTTTTTAGTAAATTGAATTATACCCCTTGATTTTCATCGCCGTGCTCTCATTTCCGTGGTTTCCGTGGACAAAATTTGCTATGGCAATGAAAAAAAATACACGGGAATGAAAAAAATATCATCGCCGTGCCTTGTAAAACAGTTTCCTTTCATTGCCGTGGCCACGTGTTTCATTTCCGTGACTTATGTTTGTTTCGCCACTAGACAGGAATATATCTATTTATAGTTATATTATAAAAATAATATCATGTGTGACTGGATTTTTACACATTATATTCTATTATTATTGCGTATAAATTAATAGTATTTATTTTTGTTTCAATGATTAACTTTATCATTTAAATATTCTTGTACACTATAATAACATTTCATTGCCATGGACGCCTATTTCATTGCCGTGCATGCATGTTTCATCGCCGTGGCACGGAATTTTCAATCTTGTATATCTCGTTAGTTTTTTAAGCTATCTGCTAGATATTAAGCAAAACTGCATATCTGATCGAAAACTTGAGAAAACACTATTTTTTATTTTTCTAAAGTTGAAGAATAAAAAATCCACGGAAATGAAGATTTTTTTGGACCTGTTGAAATTCACCCATAACTGTTTTAATCATAAAATCATCATTATTATCTATACTATTTCACATTCGTGTTCAGGTTTAACTTCTCACCTTTTCGATAGAATCCAATTAAAGCTAGCAGCGTAACACACGATACTCCTATCCATTACTAGATGATTTATACTAATAACAGAGGCAAACAAATCTTAAAATTGCGGAAATCAGAATTAGTTTCTATTGTAGAAGTTGGGGGAACCCGCATATGAATGGAGTAACCGTGACCGAGCGCTTATCAATACCGGCTCCACCAATGTTCGTACATTTTCGTACCCTCACGAATCGGTCGCAGATGGTCAAGCAATTGACCGGATCTGTTTCTATGAACAAAATCTCACCTAATGCCCGAATATTGCTACCGACAGATGTTCGGATCTGTAAGTTTGTTTAACAAGTTGTTATTAATATTGTTGAGGCTGGTTTAAATGTATTGTTTAAAATGTTAATTAGCTACCAATTGTCCATTGAATGTTCTCATACAAATACAAAAATCCATATCCCGGTTCAAACAAATTCTAACGAACTCCCTTATTCTGAAATTTGAAATCATTTGAGGAAAACTTTTAGAAATGTGCGTAACTGCAAAAGATGTTTGAAATTTTATTGGAAACTATACAAAATGTTACCCCTCTTATTATTAATTATGACAGCTTGCGACAATGCGGTGCGCCGCTAATCGTTCCTCAACGGATCGTTAGGGACCAAATACACGTTTTACAATAGAGGAATCCTTTGAATGTAGATCAAACCCTTCGGTTTTGAATCGTACATGTACGACAATCGTAACATGCCAAATCCGAGTCTAATCGTTACACGCTATATATCCTTGTGAATGGCCTTTGACATGCTACGTAATCCGCACACAATACGATTTCATATCCAAGTTTACCCACAATAAATACATGGCCTTACGCTGGTAATATTGGGCACAATTGAATAAATCGATCCGTATAGGCCGGCCGATAAACTTACGTCACGAATCGAGAACGATTTTTTTTTCGTATAGTCACGTAATTTTAGCAATATAATAACATTGTCAGTTTTAAATAAATATATTGGTGATTCGTGTATAAAATTGTTTGTATTGATTAAAAATTGAATTTGAAATAAAGTTTTGTGCAAAATGTGTTGGAAATATGCTGTGAATGAATATAATTGGATAATTATGGCATCTAATTATCAATATCGTAAGACGATCAAAGTTTTAAGAAGGACATTTTATATGGATTGACACGATGTAAATATCACATCAAAATCTAAATATTTTTAAGTCGAATGCAGACATAAGTACCTATTAGTTAAGGTACTCGAAGCCAATACTGTTACTTGAATTTTCCTTTGTATGTACACAAATTGCGACAACATTCATACGAAGTACTAAAACGTTACTCTTGTAAATAAATTATGTAAATCTAAGGCGTTTCCGCGCGCATTCCATGTTTCGTAATGAATCCTTTCCACATAAAATCTACGTGCTCTCTAACTAAAGTGAGTAATAAAACATGGCCAACATGTTTTTTTCCCAAAAAATGGGAATAAAGAAGGAAAAGCGTACACACGGGGTCCTTTGGGATGTAGTTTGATGGGGTCACGTGCGGAAACTTTTTCGGGTATTTAGCAAAAGGGCAGCTTTCGACGAATTTAACTCAAATTGAATTATATGATGCAGAAGTGCTTGAGTCTCAAAAGCTTTTGGTCACCGCATTCGCTGTCACAAAAAACTGCGCAAAAGCTACTTGAATTTTTCATCCTATTTTTCTTGGTGAGGAATATTCGAGTTCAACATTCAATTGTCTTCAAACGAACTCAATAGCTTTCAAACGGATTACTTACTTTTACGAACTCTTTGAACATTACGGAACCAGTCCACATAATTGATGTTTCTCGAATAGAATTTAATTGTTACGTCCGCAATGAGATTTGCCTCAATTTATTTTTACAACAACAATCTTGCCACTAAGGTACAAAACGAAATGTAAAAGTTTACAACCCCTTTATTTGGCACGTAATAAAGTTTTACGATATGGCATTTACTTAACGCATAAGTTGACCCTACCGTGAACACTGAACCCCGCTTACAAAAGTTTATAATTTAATTACAACGCCCTTAGGAGTCGTTAGGCAGAGCTGTGGATTTCAAACGTAGGTTTGAACTTCTATCGGATGAAAGTATAATAATGTTGAAAACTCTATAGCGATATGGACGCTCTGGACGCATTCATTAACATGCTTGATCAAATCCCGTTGAAAATGTTGGAATAATAAATAGAGTAATAATTTTGAGGAATATAGGCCAACGGGCTTACTGTTAAGCACGTACTTCTTGATTGTAAATCGTAACTCTTATCCTATTGTAATAAAATACCAAGTCTATTGTTCGTCTGTCTGTTAGTTCTAAATTTGTAACAAAATCTGTTAACAACCCGAAGAGCATTATAAAAATAGGATTACCAAGAGAAAATGATTAGAAATTGTAATCGGGAATAAACGCTCTCGTTCTATAAAACAATTGCTGGAGAATAAAGCCTTTGGAATGCAAAATATATGGTTTACGTAAAGTAACAAATCTCAAAAGCACAAGCAGCCACACTCAGGCCTCGAGAATGTTTACTCTGTGTAAACATCTGGACCGTGACCATTAGCACTAACAGACAGAGCTTAGCCGGCAGCTAATCGGGTATTTTACTAACCCCAACTAGAGTGCTATCATCCTACTGAGTTCCACCATTTTGTATCGTTATCTAACATTTTAAATCCATTTAAAAATCGAACAACAGTTTTGTTTTTAAAAGTTGCGTAATTTTGCTTTTTATTTTTAAGAGAAATTGTCGGTATTAATTTATAACTGGCCAGTTTTAAAAGTTTCCCTTTAAAAGGAACTGGCAAATTATTCAGCCTACTTTACAAAGTTTAATTCTGCTATCGGGTTTAAAAATAATGAAGAAATAATTTTTAATTTTAATCATTCCAGCAGAAATGTTTCCTTTGAATTTTTCTCTTTAAAATTGTCTGCCACTTAAAGTAATGCCTTTGCGAGTAATAAATCTTACAAACGAAACTTGACGGAAAATGCTAGTGTATAAATTAAGTTGAAGTTTTCATTGAATAAATTATGGAGATCGTTCAACTAATATTATCGGTGCTAAGTTATGATACCCACTTTTGAAGCATTGGGTGTTTGTTTACTTTGCTAAATCTTAGGCGGATTCGAAATTTATGGATCTTCAGAAATATATCTCATCGAGATTAAGGATCAGAACAATTTTGTGCATATTTTTGTATATTAATGATTCTGTGCTTTAACCGTAAACAAAAACACAATAAAAAGAAAGAAATGTATCTGTTATCTGATCTAAAATTCTATTTAACGTTCTTAATTCACTCATCAATCTTTGTAATTGAAATCCTTCGAGATTTAAATATGCTCGCCAACTTTACAAACCTTTAAAAGGAAAATATAGCTGACATCAATCGTACCAACTTTGCCAAAGCAATTGTAATAATTGGTAGGTGGGGTGCAGAGTTAAATGTTAATTAGTAAACGCAAACACACCGCATTAGGGTTGGTATGTTGGCAACATTACTTACTAGCTAGTTCATTGGGCAGGAGTGTTGTAGCTGTACGCAAATGGTCACATTCACTCTCGCGTCGACCACGCAGCTGAGCCCTGAAGGGAGAAATGTTTTATTGTATTGCCGTTTACTGACTGCACGTCGTATTCGGGGTGCAGAAGTTTCAGTTTCAATGAACAGAAAAAAGATACCTTGGAAAGTAAAATAAGGATGTAGATAAAAGCACAATTAGTTTGGTCAAATTATTTTGTGTCAATGGTACGTTACTCAGAACTTTTAGACAATATTTTTTAACGATGGCCATTTTTAAGTTTAAATTAAAAATACCTATAACGTAGTATGACTTATTCTACCTTATTCGTGGAACTTATTAACTTTAAATTATATACCATTTGAAGAACTCATTGCCTTTTATTGCATATTTTAACACCAAAAAGCCTTTTACACCTTTACTTCTGTATTCTTCACACAATGATTTTTCGACAAGAAACCTTACAGTTTCATATGTGGGAACAATACGCTCGCCTCTAAACTTGCTAAATAACCAACCATTTTAGCGCAGCACAGGATGCGGCGCGTTAGAACTTTGAATATCCGACCAGCACCGAAACGCATTGTAAGCACTTACGGTGCATTAGAAGACGAAGTTATTAGTGCTTATAAGTGTTCGCCTAATGGAAAACGTCTGCTTGCGCGCGCCGTGCGTTATTGCTATTAGAAATTGTTCAGGAGCTGCAGGTGAGAAAATAAAACATTTTCGAATGGACTCTAATTTGACAGAAGTTGAAATTTTTATACGAAGAATTGTTTTGTTATTATTTGGAAGTGGATTGGAGTTTGTTTTGTAGTACTTCTCTAAGCAATTGGATAAAACTCAAAATAATCATATCGATAATACCTCAACATTGAATTATTCACGTTTTATGATTTGACGTCTTGTACGTTTTGTTATAGTTTTCTTCGTTTTTACTGCAAATTAAGAAAAGTTATTACCTCTTACATTTGAAGAAGTCGACCATCATAATATAGTTTTAATAGTTTCGTTTACCGACCATTTTTGAAGCGGATATCAGCCACAAAACTCGCATGTGGAAACATAAAAAATTATACAACCCTGTAATAACATTATACAATTTTGAGCGCAATATTTAATTTTATGGTGTGGAAAAAGCCCACCCCATGCGGGGCTCCCTTAGACAATGGTATGATTTGTAACCCCAGACAGATATCATCTTAGAAGAAAACTCATCTACAAGGGCCGCGTTACTGTAAACATTATTCTTTTTATTCTACAATAGCTCCGGAGTCCTGAGCACTGAAGCGGTTTTATTAACGTTATTTATTACTCTTTCTTCGTCGCGATTATCTAAAACGCTTTTTTTATTACGTTTATTTAGTAAATTAGGGTAGAAGTGGCTATTAATATTTATTGGTTTGCACATATTTTTGGTCGTAAGCTGTAATTACTAAGATTGTTTTGCCAAGCTCTTTTGTTGAAACAGGAATTAATATATTGCAAATTATAACATTTGTATAATTGCAAATCCTACAACCCACTTCAAAACTACTGACTCAATCTTGATGATGTTAATTAAAAATTATCAATAAACCGGTAATGGTAACAAACATAAAAAAAGAGACGAAGAAAATCTTTAATAAAGTCTCTTGAAAAAACGCTAAAATATTTCCCAGCAAATGTTCAATTATTTCATTCTACACACACTACCAATCACATCCTGCCTAATCACCAGCAGAATAAATAAAATCATTATGACGTCCGATTTTGCACAATGTCTCCTGATTTTCTAAGTTACCTCTAAAATACCTACAATCGAAAAGAACGTCTCAAAGAACAAGCTTATAATGACGTCTGTCAAAATAAAACGTAATAGGTAGATCTAAGGCCATTAATTAAATTAAAAAACAAAATACACCAAATAATGACATCTGTGTATTCGTAAAACAAAATACAGATCCTCTTTTGTCTTTTAGCATTCGAATAATGAGAAAAACAAGACAATCGCTGGAATTACTCCATTCTTCATTGTTCAGTCTTCTTAGTGTTTAGCGGCGTGTTACCTACGTCTGTTCAATGTGTAATGTAACAACTTACGTTGTTTGTTTGTTTCTTTGATACACGACACTTTCAGTATGAGGTTTTTGCTTTCACTGTGCGACCGACAAATTCTTTAAAATGTTGGAAAAGACTTTAATATGTTGGTTCTTTATAGAATACTTTCGTACCAAGATATAACAGTTTTTGGAAATTTACTTAATTGATCACTGACTTTAAAAATGACCTGAGTCATTCAAAAATGTCATTTTATTGTCAACACAATCAAATAAAATATGGATTGTTAACGGTTGATACTGTCACAGATTTCATCAAAATTAGAGAGACCCTTTTACAACCATTACGAACCCCAAGTAACTTAACTAAACATAAATTCAAACCCCCATTCGTGCTAATATTTTGAGTGCGTCACGTGTACCGATTGGACACGCAAAACAAACTCCATTGCTAATAGTGACCGTCCAGTACCCCTGACCACCCTTTGTGTTTTATATAATCATCTTCCTGTGCTAACGGTCAGCTGCACGCACACATGTTAAGTGTGAATTTGCAATATATCAAAGTTATACCTGACTTTTGTAATCATCGATTCACTTTGTTTTTTTTTTTAGTTTAGGTGTTTCTATTCTGTTAGCTTTAATGTCATGCTCGTTGTTGCTATAGTAGAAGAAAGATTACACAAACTGTGGTTATCTACTTGTTTTTAAAATTCGAAGATTAATGTTTTGGGAAGGATATATAAACGAAAACTACATTTTTGTAGTTACGCATTCCATTACACAGTGCACGACGATGTTTAACTTTGGATCCCAACACAATTATTTGACTGGTTATTTTTAATTATCTGATCTATGAGAACGTGTTTGAGACAGGTCAACAACTAAAACACACATCCATATATTCCATATAACTCTAACATTCCATTTTCATTAGTTTCTCTGATAAATCGAAAACAGCCGAAGTACCTCACGAAAACAAATTTCGTTGCTAATAATAGCAAAATGACCAAGTCCACTCCCCTACCCTCAGTATTGTCAATTAATTAATTATCCCCGTCCGATGGACCGGCGGATTTCAGCTGCATGACTCCCGAATTCATTACCGAAATTGATGATTGACTTTGATCATAATATCCATTACAATGAAGTTAAAGGTGCATGTTTGTGCGTAGATTTCATGAGAGTCTGCTTTAGTTTCACTATGTGATATTTGTGGCTTGAATGTGTGTATGTGTGTGGATTAGTTCACTAGGTATAGGGGTAGGAATAGAACTGTCTAATTTAAATATTGAAGGTACTATTTTTTTTTTGTGTCAATTTCAATTCCTAAGCCTTGAAAAACAAACTTACAAAATTAATTCTCCAATATTACAACTATTTTAAAAACGTGTTACTCCAACTCTTCAAAAAATATTTTGTACAATATTCGGCAATTTGTCTTTTTATTTGTTTGTCTGTGAGTTGCAACTCAGCATCGGCTCATCTGGTACAAGTACAGTAATCTAGTATTGAAGAGAGCTTCAGTTAACATTTTGTATCGAACAAAATTTTGTTTCATAACAATCGCTTCATAAATATAAAAGTATTGCAATTCAAATTTTGTTCGAAAGGAATATCCAAAAATACTGCGCATCGTATTTTTCCACGCGAACAAAGTAATCTATACTTCTATACTTATACTTATACTTACTAATATATAAAGCTGAAGAGTTTGTTTGTTTGAACAAGGTACAAGTTAAAAAAATCTTTTTGCGCTGAATAGACCATTAATCGAGGAAGGCTTTACGCTATAAACCATCATGCTGCGACTAATAGGAGCAAGATACAATGGAAAATATGAAAATAAACAGGGCAGGTATAAATCATAACTTATATCTTCTACCCACGGGGACGAAGTCGCGGGCAACAGCTAGTATTATATAGTATTATATATTTACTTGAAAGTCTTTTCTTCTAAAGTAATACCTAGGTACAAACGTTGTGGCTCTTTACTTTATTATTAAACCGTCAAATTGATTTCAGTGAAGTCATTAAAAACTTGATACAACTTTCCAATAAGAACAAAACTTATATCATTAGAGTTTGAAAAACATGTGCTATCGACGAATTGATAATTACCTAATTTTACTTTGTTTAGATAGACTCTTGTAATTAAAACTTGTTATTTTGGAATACTGTCGAAGATATTAAGTTATTTATCATTGTTCTGATTTCAAATGTCAACGTCTACACTAACTTTCAGCTGAATGTCTTTATTTTCCTTTTTCAGGTCACAAGAAGGTTTGAAAACATTTTACCTTTAATAATCGATTTCATTGTTAAGAATTTACGGAGAAAAATCTAAGGTAAAGTGGGTTTCTTCGTGCATGTGACTGAATAAAAAAAAAATCAAGAGACCCGCTAGTCTCTATAGTTATAAAAAAAGGTATAAAATGGCATGCTAACCCACTTTTCAGATATAATAACACATATAACCAACCTACTATAACTTAGCGTAATAAAAACAGCTACTGTTACCACAAACATGATGAGAATACATTGTTTTTCACTTTACAGCTTTCTAAACAGGTATAAAAAGTAAATGTGTCCATGGAGTCAGAATAAAGTATTTATTAAGGGCGGTATCGGGAAGGGGTCCCGGTGATGTCCCATTCCTAAGGGACGTCGGACCTTAGGCTTTGTTTTTATGATATACCTATAAATAAACGGAGGGAATTTCATTATTTTGGGAAAAAATGCTTATCCAGTATTTTAAGGGTCTTAAACACTCGCTGCTCGATGTTTTTTTTATAATTATTTCTGGTATGGACAGTTGTAAAGATATGTGTGGAGATAAAGTGTCAATGTCTTTTTATCAATGGTAGCAACTGAAATAACATCTTAGAAACTGTCGCAAGTGGCGAGAATTCACAATTTTCAGATAGATTTTCCATTTGCAAAAAAACACTTTCAGAAAAAGTGTATGTGTGTGTACATGTACAAAGTGTATGTGTAGATTACACTTGAATAATAAATAAATAATTAAAAGAAAACCACAAGGAAAAGAATTAAACCTTCCAAATCTTAGCCGACACGTCTTAATCTATTCCCGACTCGCTTGACCTGCAATCCACCCATACGTTCAACATTTACAGCCCCATATACTGTGCAACATCCCATAAGTTCGGGAACATCCCCTAACCACTGCTCCTAATAACGTTCTAAGCACAGTGAAGCTGCGTCCAGAGGTGAACGACCTCTCTCGGGACACCTGCTGATGTTATTGACAACAAAACTGTGTTTTCTTTTATTTCCCTCTTGGTAACGGACACAAGTGAATTTGTTTTGTCTGTTTCTGTCGCTATTAGCTTGTTGTGATGAGTCTGTTGCAAGTATGATACACGCTCCAAGTAGTTATGATTATTAGTTATTGTTTTCTGCTTCATTTGTTGCTTTGGCTCGTTCAACTTGTCTAATCTTTAGAATTACGATAGTTTAGACTTTAGATCATTAAACTTGGCAAATATGTTTATTAAAAAATACTTAAAACAAATTGTTTAGTTCCAGAAATATTTCAATTTGAATATAATACAAAACTATAAATGTGTACATATGTAACTACACTGAACATTCAATTCATATAATGCAAAAGTTACCCCACAAAAAAAATATGAACCCAACCGTGTTATTGAAAAATGGGCCAAGTAAGTACAAGCACAAAACTTCCTACCAAGAGAACGCAGTATTACTCAAGTATCAGTTGGCAAGGCTTTGTACTCTCCCATGTTAATCTCCTTGATACTTTTATCCTCAAAATAATATCAAGAAACATGATCAAAAACGGGATCCTCAAAAAATCTGTCTGTATCACCGCCGTTGTAATGCACTCCGTTATTTTGTATTATACTTCAATTTTATTTTATGTTGATCCCGAGCTCCCAAAAATGACTGCTAAGGGAACAGTAAAACCACGGCTTACATCGCGTTTTGCTAACCTGCCTTTTCAGATATAAAGAATTCATGGCAAAGAGAATTTTTGAGGTAAGACACACTGGGTTGTGAATTTTATCTTTATGTGACTCAAACGTTGGTTTTTATTCACTGATGTTTGAATGTAACTGCAAAGAGTTCTGCTTTAGTTCGCGAAACATTTATGAAGTCACATACTGGTGTTGTGGAATCTTTTTGATGCGAATGAATTACAAAAGCATGTCTTTTGTAAAGTATATTTCAGACTGTGTGTAAAGTTGGAAAAAAATTGGAAGTAATATGAAGGTATAAATAAAATATATTCTTAATTATTGATTCTGGTTGTCTTATCCAAGGAGTAAAATGGAATCCTAGTACTACGCTTCCGCTCTCTATCTGTCTTTCACCAGACTTTATCTCATACGAAAAAAAACGAAGTTTTGTGAATTATTTGGACCAATTTAAATGAATACATAATTCATATAAATAATACAAACAGAATATTTGCTTGCGTTACCAGACGATAAATACAGGTTTATATCTTTAAGTGAGTATGATTTAGTGGCAATCAATTTAGGGGATTTACGATGTATGCTATTTAATCTAAATAGTAATTAAACATAATGGTTAGGCAACGTAGGTACGGTCATTTTACTGCAACACCAACACCCTTTACAAGGGATTACAATACATCGTTTTTGATCAAACAATCAGCCATCTCATCAATCAGATACTAGGCTTGTATCCAACACGGACGAGTTTTTATCCCGAAAGCTAGGTCACAGTTTTGATCTAGGACACATACATTCGAATGATTGCGTTCCTGAAAAGTGACTGTCGAATTTTTTGCGTCACTGGTTCATATACAGGTTCAACATTGCTGCCATAACACCGAAACTATCAATTGAATTGGATTGCACATTTTGACTGAGTCCTTGTCATTTCAGAATCGGAGCTAAAAGTAGGCCCTATGTTTAACCACTTGCAATCCTACTATTTTAACAACAAAAACATACAATACACTGGATGTTTTTTTTTTAAGGGAACAATGAACTATTTCACGATAAATTACGAAACAATTACCAATATATTTTATCCAGTCCGAAGATCTAAGGTAACAAGCATAAAAAATATGGAAGAATTGGTAACCTCCTCTTTTCTGAAGTCAGTATGAAAATAAATCAACAATTCATACTTATAAATTGCATCGTTATCGTCAAAGTAAAGTATGATGGCAATGGAAGCCTAGGTGTCCATTTACAGGTACCAATCTCACAAGATATTAGAATAAATCCATTCCACAGGACCCATGAGACAAACGGGCCGACCATTCGCAGTCCCAAGCACGCAATACATACAAACCGAGATTGTGGAGGATTTCCAAAATTCTCCTCGGTTTAGCAAAACTGGGTTGAAATGGGTATAACCTACATATGTGTACTACTTCGTTTAAATTCTTGCTTACTCTTTAGACGACCCGACACTTAGAGCACCTTGGAGGAATGGCGGGAATGCTGAGTTAACTAAACATTTATTCTCTAAAGAGGATGTAATGTGACAAGTTGCGAAATCATTTGTGTCTCAGGAATAGAAACATCGATTTCAGAACGTAAAAATATGGAAAACCATTTATTTCTATGCGTTCCCCTTGCGTTTCCTTGTATCTATTTCTTAGATGGATTAGATGACAAGTTTTGTTCGCGAAATCGCAAGTTTTATTGCTATAATTATTATTATAAATTATATTAATTAGAAATTGAATCCATCAGTGTAAGACTTGTTGGTCTATACATGTACTAAACATTAGATGCATGTAAAAAGGCCAAGAAGAAAGGCGAAAAGAAACTATGTAGAAATGGTTAATTTAACACTGCGTAAAACAGGACGTGTATTGAAAAACAAAATCCACCATCCAAAAACTAAGCAGTCAGGAAAAATGAAGTGAAGCGTTAAATCGAAAATAGCATACATCGTACAACCCCTAAATCGTTTGCCAGTAAATCATACTCACTATAAAGGTCCGGATAAAACTGTAAATATTCTTTATGCATTATTGTGCCGCGGTAATGCACACAAATCTTCTGTTTTGTAATATCGCAGTATGGGTGTACCGTATACTCTGTATAACATAAAAATGGATTGGTTCTCTTCTGCAGATGATTTTCTTCATCTTTTAGACCTAACTGAAAACAAGGCCTTGTTTTTTTGTCTTATAGTGTCTTGCCTTAAAATATGATACGGTAAATAATATTCTCAATTTTTTAAACTGTGCTTATCATGACGATTCAAACAGAGAAATTGAATTTTAAGCTGATTGTAACAATTACAAGATTTTTCTATGTCTGTGTAAGACGATACCCCTTATTAGCATTATCCAGTTTACGAGATTTCTCATCTCATGAGTCAGTTGGCGGGCAATGTCATCGCCGGGAAGGCCTATGAGTCATTGACTCATCTCATTTGTTTGTAAGTAGTCTACCTAGTTAATTGGAAAATTGCTAGACCTCACAGCTTTATGCCATTATAAGAGGTATTTAAGGAGAATTACGTAGCTTTAGTATCAAGTGGCATTAGTTAACTGGGTTTTATTAGTTTGTTGTTTATTAAATAATTGCGAAACGGCGTGGGGTTCTTTGTTTGTAAAATAGTTGAGTGATGCAGTAGCTGAGGGTTTTTAAATGTTTGCGCGGTCGGTCTCCGTATTGAACCGATATTTGTGTAATCTGTAACCCCGATATTTTAAGAGAAATTGTACCTACTTGTGAAAAAAGCGATAGACCATGTACCCATGATAAAGCGATAGGCGATAGACCATATGGGTCTTAATTTCAAGTTTTGGTTATTCTTACGTGGGTATAAATCAAAACGCAGAAATATTAAATGTATGTGGCTTAATTTGAATTTATTAAAATTAAAATTGTTTTCCTAAAACGGTTATATGAAACGGTTTTTGTTCACTGAAAGATAAATTTATAGACGTTTTTAACTCATTTTATGATCCGAGTGTTGTAACAAAATCGTACTCTTATAGAGTTAAAGAAAGCACCGAACGACTGACTGTAAATTTAATTACAAATGTCGTCTTAAGCCGAGAAATTCTCAACTCGGTGGGATTCAAACATCCGCTTCTACTTAATTTATGACCGATTCGTTTTCGCTAATTAATTTCAACTCTTATCCAATACGCTTAATTGGAGTTACAGAGTTTGTTCCTAATTTATCAGCAAGTTTAATACTACCGCAATGAGTTTTGCAACCGGAGTTCCACGAATTTAACAAAACCGGGCTCCCTCTTTTTGTTTTACAAGCCGGAATAAGTGTTTTTCTATTACTGGACGTTTTTACAGCCCGATTGGAATTAGCATAATTAATTACTGTCGAAATAACCTCGGAGTCTAAGATCTCTAACATAAGGATCATTCAAAAGCGCCGAATACCTATCAGAAATGTGATAATTAAAGCATTTTCAGCTTTACATTATTGTGGGTAAATCTTAAGGAAAAGATTGTGACGGTTTTAGCAGATGCCTTCATAACCCGGTGGGTTAGTGGCACGAAGACGTATGTTATTATAACGTCAACCCATATCACGTAGCTGCTTCGTAAGTGGGATATTTTATTATGACAGCCTTTGTATCCTCCATAAGATAAATGCCCTGTACATAGTTAACTGGAGAAACGGACTGACATCCTACAGAAACACAAAGCCAAACAAAATGGACGTTTGGTGATCATATAATACAAAGGTCAATTTTACGGAACCTTTCCTTTCAATGTTTTACCTCTCATAGCTGACCTTTTCATCTATTGTGATCTTTATACTCTTTGCTAGATGAATCGACATTATAATTGTGTAATGTTTATGTATTTGAAAACTGGTCAGTTAAATCCGATGAAGTCCATCATAACGTATCTTGATAACAAATAATGTAGTTTACCAAAAAATGTAATGGTATCAATAGAAAAAGAAAAATATTAAATAGCTAATGTACCTAATGCTAAAAAAAATATCATGTTTTTCCAGTTTATAGATAACAACTATTTACAGTCCTAAACAAAATGTTAGTCCGTAGTTCTTTTTCAACGTTACCGGAGGCAAATACAGCTCATAAACGAACCCTTTTTTGTTTTAAAACCAGTCACTAAATAACTCACGTTTTGTCTCAAGTAGATCCGCTGAAAGGAAATTCAACCGTTTGCTTAGGTATATGCTGAATACGTTTTAGGGTACCTTTGTACCTTTTTCATCGAAACTAGTATTTCTGTTCATTGTCGCAATGCTCAAAGATAAGCTACGTATGAGTGTATGTGTATGTTCGTTTATTTAAAGTAAGCAAGAATCATATTTGAGACCGATGAAAAATAAATAACGGCCTTTGTACAATGTTTTAACATAATTACGCTGTGAATCTTCTGTTGTGAAGTACAACCAAAACGGCGAACAATTAGAAATTCATGAAAATGAAAGTCTGGAGTTCCTAAACTCAGCTACATACCTGCCTCCTGAAAATCTAGGTTGCTATCAGAAAAATAGTCAGGCCGTACCAAATATAAAACTTTGTGAATAGCGATTTAATTTCCGGGTCCATTCCACGTAGCAAACTTTCACTGGGCCGAGATTGAATAAAAATACAGCTTGTGCGTTCCTTTAAATCGTCCTGAGAAAGTTATTACGGTACAGTTGGAGGCAGGAAAGGTTAATGACTTGTACGTGATGGGCTTCTTAAGACGTACCTAGACGTCTGGAGTTATACCCGGTAAATATATCTCAGAAGACATCGTAATACTCTCGGTTTTTCTAAGATTTCAGCAGATACGGTGTAATGAAAAGAAGCTTACGAGACATTATTTTGTCCTATCTTGGAATTGAAATGCAGGGGGCCAACTTGGCCCGTACATTTGTGCGCGCTCTATGTTTTGAGTTTGAATTGTTTTGAAAATGTCCTGTTGTTTTTTCTTCTCTTTTCAATCATTTGCTTTCATACATACCATTTACTCATCATCATACATCATTTTCCTTTGCGCATATACTCAGACATGTTCATTACACTCTATCTCACATCAGAAACTTTCCGTCTAATAAAAAATGCAGTAATAAGTTTCGAAGCGATCGTCAACATATGCTGAAAACGTTTACGTTGGGGGTGACGGAACCCACACGTCAACAGAATATATCCATCGGTGTCTTTTTTCGTTGACAAGCGAGTGGCATGCACTCGAAACGAAGGCATTTCATGGTATCAGTATTCCATTCCCGTTCGGGAGGGGACACGTCGCACAGCATTTCATTACTGCATCCCTACTGGGCTGACTCGAGACATATCATGCGATATATTTTTAAAAAGATGTTGCACTTTTTGTTTTGTTCCTCATTTGGTTGGCACGCTTGCTGAATATTTTATGTAACTGAATATGTTAGGACTGTTCCGCTTCAAAATAGTTGTGAATTTTCAGTTATTTACAGAGCAAGACTCATACTTATTTTATCAACGCTTGTTGTGTAAAATCTTGACAAAGATTGGTAAAAAATGTATATTAGATAATTTTAGAGTAATCGTATTACTAAATTATTATTTCTTTATTTTCAGTGAATACGCACCGGTTTTTTAAATATTGGTTTGAGATAATATTAGTTTTAAAAGGCAACAGTTGCACAGAAGCTTATCAACAGCTTGTTTACATCTATTGGAAGGAAAAACAAGCCTAACGTTGGATTTAATGAAATACTTTTCTAAAAAAACAAAGGAAAATCGCTATTTCCACTTCAAGAGAACAGATCCTCGCTTAACAGCACTGATCCCTATTCGTCGCACGTTTTGAGTTTTATTGGAATTAAGTTATACGGAACCCTTTATTTCCACCGACGTTTTGGTGGTATTACCGCGGATTACCACTTTCGAAAGGGTGTGACTCACAAACCGGAACAATGTAAAATAGACACATTTTCCGTATTTATGGACCCCTAATCCTTATTACGTTGTGTAGATATTATATTTATTCATTGCAAATTTAAATCTCAATTTACGAGGGATCCAAATTGAAGGTAGTCCGCGTATTGCGATATTAATTTGTATTTGAAATTTAAAGGTCAGAAGTTTCGAAATAATTTATATATTGGAAAATGCTGAATATTTTCCATTTCAGCTACAATTAAATTAGGTTTTTATGAATTTCTGAATAATAATCTTTGTCTGTTAATAACTAATATTAAATATTTTTACAATAGGTATAATCATCCTTGTATGACGTTATCCTCTGTCTCTTTGCCTATGAATATATTTGATTCCTGCTGTCTTTTTATGTGAGATTCAATTTAAATCTACAGACGGATAAAATTGATAGCATTTCATCTTTCTATTGATGTAGTAGGAATCTTGGATAAAAATAATTCAAGATAAAAAAGGGCTCGTGCTTGTATGTAGCTAAACCTACTTAAATATTTTACAAATCATACCCAGGCAAAGCAAAAAGATGGTTCATCACACAAACATTTATCCTGGGTAGGAATCAAACCCGGTATAGCACTTAGGGACACTATTCAATAGACCAACAATAGGCTAGTCAAATAGTAATAAAATGGATTTTAATGAGGTTTATATTCTCCGATAATTATTAAAATAACTTGAATTACCCATATTCATTTTAAATTGGACATATAATTGGCATATTCCGGATAGCAATCACGCTTAATTATTTAGGTAAGCCTCTAATCACAATCAGTACATGATGATACAGCTATTAGGTATTGTATTGGAAGTGGGACTTGGATTATTCAATAGCTATCTCGATCGGGTTAAACGTGCATCTTGCATTAATCAAAAGGTAAACCGTTTAATTAATGAAAATGTATTTATTTTAAAAGTATTTCACCTACTTTATTTATGTCTATAAGTAAACTCTTTACTTTACTTTTTTAAATAAACTTTTTGCTATGAAGTTGAATCCTAGTGTCAGAGGAGGTTTCACAAACATAAATGTCACATGCACAAAACACAACAGAACGAGCATCTCATATATGCTTAAAAATGCTTGTTCTTCGCGGGGATCGAACTCGCGACAAGTGGCGCATATTGGTGACTTTACTCGGCTACACGTGCATTATAGGTTTTAATCGCATAATAGGAAAATACATTTTCATTTATTGTTACTCAGCACTCTTGGGAGACAAGGGGACATAACATTTCAGACTTACGTAAGCAAAAGTGTCGTGATAAGGGTTTATCATGCTCGTTCAGAATTATAATCCTCATCTGTTTTGCCTTTTTAAGGGCTTCTCGTATGGAGCGGTCTTCTCTCAGTCCCATGCAATTTGATATAATTTTACACGGCGCAATTGATGATGTCCTAGTGGCCTTTCGGTTCTTTGCATGGATTTATATGCACGTGATGTAGGTTCGATCCCAATGCAGGCAGAGTACCAATATGACTTTTCTAAGTTATGTTTTAGTTTAGATTTGTTTTTTATTAATATTCTAAGATAACACTGAAAAAACGGCGGCAAAATATCGCGAGGCAACCTGAATTTCAAATATTGGAATCTGAAATCGCCAGCCCAGTGAGGTAGCTTGGTGTTCAAGGCTCAAACCATCCTTTTACGGGAAGAAGTCTGTTCCCCGCTGTGGGACGTATATCGCCGTATCTAATCTCTTCGGTATTATATATTATTAACTGCTGACGTAAAGATCCTCTTCTTAAGTGAATACCATAGCTGTTGTAAAAGGAAGCGGTGTAAGCGGTGTAGACTGTCATCATTTTCCACAATTACAATAAAGCTACTTCAAGAGGTATCAGAAGTCTGCCTGACCTTCATAATACATGTAACTAGGTGAGTTTAGATTGTATTAAATTATTTTAAGTACATTCGTAGGAACATACGTTTCGAACACAGAATTGCCTGCTTGTAAAATACACAATAAATGTAAATTATACGTAAGGTAACAGACAAACGAATCGCTAGGGGGTGCGACGTAGTAATAAAATTGGTCGTACAGTCGTACTCGTAAACTATTGTGCGTTTTTATGATTCATCTGCAATGTTTGCTAAGGCCCTCACATGTCATGGGACGGCAGGAGGTACGCTCGCGTGCAAAAGGCATTTGTCGTAAAACTTGTATTGTTTTAAAAGTATCCAGCGAAAGTATGATTACGTCATGAATGATGGATTACACTTATTTTATTTTATTCCGTCACTTTCCTCTATACACATTCATAAAATAGAAGCTATCACTCCCCTTTGATCAATACTTTTACAGGTACTGAAAAATATGTTTTATGAAATAGTTGCTTTCTACACAAAGCGTTTTTTTTTTAATATAAGCTAGCAGTTTATTTGAATCTAATTTACCAACACCGTATGTAGCTTAAAGAAATACGTTTTGATTGTTTTCTACTTTAATTACTCATTTTTGTATGTCGTAAAAATAAATACTTTTGCAAATTAGGCTATTCTGTTAGTAGTTGAAGCTTATCCCATCAATCCCTTTGCACTGTCTAAAATATATAACACAGTTCTTCTTGCATTCCACACTATTCAACATACAACATTATCTTTAGGATACGACAGTCCTGAATTTGTGCAGTGTCCGCGTCTAAGTAAATTTGGTCATCTCACCCAATCCGTGTTTACGAGGGGTCCAAGGGGTCAGCCCTGCGTGAGCCATCGAGATTTGAGGGCCCTCTAACTATGAATCATTGCCGCGAAGACGTATCTTATTTAATTTGCTCTCCACTGTTTTATTTCTATTTTCTTAGTCACCCTTAGTTACGTGTCTTTCAACGAAAAATAATTGTGTTATTTGGAAAATGGTCGCATTGTCACGTTCGTATTTTGTTTGTTTAATTTGGGATTGTTTATGTTGCTCTAAAGAGTACGGCTTTGTAGGTAAGTTTTATGTTTGGGTTGAGTTAAGTGTTCCTTAAACTTAATTTTATTTATTTCGTCTGTGATTGTACGCAAAGTACTATTCACCTACCCGGTTACAGCGGCTCTGGGGTTTGTAGTTTTGTTTTCAATAAAATTTATTTATCCGGTTAAGTTCGCATTTCGGATAGTTCTACGACTGGCGCAGTTGATTAATCAGAAATTAAAAGTACCTACAGTTGATAAACCCCCCTTAAGAATGACAGTGTTGAAATTTATATTTTTTTGTGTTTTTTTACATCACCAAAAACTTTACTGTTATTAATTACATGGCTATAAACAACAAACATAAGACAATCGCTTCACAAATTACACACATTGTTTGTCACCTCAATTGGAAGCTTTGTTAATCCCTGAGGGGAACAGGCTTACGGTAATCGTTACCGACATTTCCTAGGGGTGGCGTGTCTAAGAAACAAAATACACATATCGAAGACTTTAATACACGAAATGGCTATTTTGGATTAGGAAATATTTAACATGTTGACAGAAAATAATAATAATGAATGAATGAATGCTTAAGTAAAGTTCGATAATGCTAAGAATAATTTTACTCTATTGAATTTGAAACAAATGTAAAGAGCGAAAAATAACAAAAGAGATAGTCTGTAACTGTGACTGAGTCGCAAAACGCCTAGAATAATTTGCTCAAACTTATTTCCATTGGCGCAACCGTACCGTATATTCTATCACAAAATATATTAGAGAATTAGAAATACCTAAGTGTCAGAATAATTCTTTTGACGGCTAAATTGAAGTGTACGGTTTTTTTTGTAAATTTTCCTTAACAGCAACTTATCAGATCACGTACCGCATTCCTTTTCATTTTGGCCTATTTGGGATTGGGCTTACAAAAAGAATTGAATTCCGACTGTCTGAATTGGATTGATCAAGAGCGGTCCGTGGCTGCGTGACTTGGTATTATGTTGCTTATTAATTTAAATGCTTCAATTAACTAAACGTTCTTCGCGTAGTCAAGTCATATTTGAAAGGGCGCATCGAATAATGATAAAAATCAGCCTTAATAACAACGTTGTAACAAGCTTTCCCAATACTTATATTACGACTAAGCTCCAATCTGTCAGAAACAAAAGTTGTACAAAAACATCGAAACAGTAAAACTATGACGGAACGAAACTAATAAGTTCTCCCCACCACAAAGAAACTACAAGAGGGAGAAATATTAGGACCCTCACCAATAACTAACTGGCGAACAAGAAAAAACTATACGCGATACAGTATGTAACGGTGAAGCAAATAAAATGAAGAGAAATTAGCATTTATGTAAATTTTAGGAAATTTTGTAACTGAGCTCATGTATTGCAAGCCCACGAGAGTTCTCATAGTAAAGTTTCATGCACGAAGTCAGTGCGACGGAAAAATTAAATCCACGCCGTAATACCGAGCCCGAATGAACAATTTGTTTATTATTAAACGGGAATATTGGTTTCTTTGTAATTGTTCATGGAAACAACTGCGGATTTAATTACGATGCGACCTGAAATGATTCTGGTTTCGTATTGCTGTTTATGATTCAAGATCACTGAAATTATGATGCCAAACTCATATTTGATTTCTAAAATCATTTGACCCCTCTATATTCAGACATATTATTTTTTTAACTCGGAAGTGTTAGTTGCCTGCGGGAGTCAAACCCGCAACACGTGGCGCGGTGTTTGGAAATCCCCTTTTTGCCACTTCGCCTTTCTACAGTCTAAATGTTTTCTCACGTTATTATTGAAATGGAAGTCCCCAAAAAAGTTTGTTTTCCGCCTACTCGTTTATGTGTAAACATCAGCTGACAAAGCCCACGCAAGTTTTGATGAAAATAGAAACTTCAATATAATTTCATTAACAAATATTTAGTCTATCAAGAATAAAGTTGATATTTTTATAAACACAATAAGATATAAACAAGTTAGAAACTGACATTATTTTTAAGTATCGTCCCGCTTATACATTAGCATCAAAATAAATTATTGGGAGTATTTAAACTCTGCTTTAAAAGAGGTTTTACTAAGAAAACGGAGAATATTATTGGCCTTAGTCACGGATTTCCTAAATCTTTACATACAATGAGAGAGCTTCGTACTCTTGATTGTAGAACATCAACAACTCGCTACATCGCTGGCTGCTATTAACGAACACGTTTCATTCGGCGCTCCTCTTCAGCTGCCTCAAGAGCATTTATTTGCTAATTTACTATTTCGTGCTGCGCTTTTGTTATCATGCTACACCGTTGAGCTCTCTTTGTGCCTTTAATGAGAGTTTTACTCCCAAACTGGGGTAATTTAAAAAACAATTTGTACAAGTGATACATGCTATTGAACATTAAGTTGTAAACGCTAGTAATTAAGATCAAGCTAGGCTTTACGTAGGTATTACGATTTGCATTGCCATAAATTATTTGGATAGTGAAAACGTTTATATTATCTACAAAAACTTGTTCATTTTCGATCTAGAGCCTAAAATGTCGGTTTAGTTAGAATTAGAATGATAAACGTCCGTTCTATTGAATAGTTTGAATATTAATCAAAATTTCAACATGCTATAAAACACAATTTGTCGCGAGTGCAACTGACGCTAGCCGCAAGGGTTAAGCCAACCCTGTGACTGCCACCGTCCTTCATAATTAATCGGGAAACGGGTCGCGCGGTAACAAACGGGAAACACGCTTCGTGCGACATTTCATCCGGCGGCCGAACATCGGTCTCTGTTATTTCAATGGGAGATTGAGACCCTTTTGTGTTTTTTGAGTGTCCAATTTAGCCTGCGGCGATTGAATGGGTTAACACTCCTATTACTATAGTGGGACCTAAAAGCGTTCACCTTTTCACACATGCAATTGCTAGACTGGTTTCTAGCGTAAAAAGGTGACGGGAATAGACTGTGGAATTATTCACTTTCGTGCCAGATTGAAATTTCAAAAGAACACTGGAGTGGAGGTGATTCCAATCTACGCAAATCCTATTTCAGATTTTTTTTTCAAATTTCACTTTGGAGAATGAAATTTTTATTCTATTAAAGATTTTGTTTATAAAATCTGGTAGGAAAATTTCAACTCTCTGGTAAGACTCAAACTTCCGACTCCAAGTTTAACGCAAAACAAGTTTAGTTAACTCTCTTAGATATTGAAGACATTTTTTCACTTTTGTGTTCCAAGTCCAAAACATTTGCTTTTATTTTTTCAAGCGTTTTTCTTCAAACACAAATCAATCCAATCTTTATGTATAGGTAAATTTAGTAGATACTGTTTAGAAGGCTGTCAATGATTTCTACAGTTACAGCGAGCTGAAAATGGAACATTAGAGTACAAGCCCTAACTAGGGCACGTTACTAAGCACTAACAAATATTTGCGGTACGTGACTAAGCGCAGTACCTTGGAATGCTGAACTAGGATCTAGACTGTATTGTAAGCCTGCATACTAAACTATACGAAGAAAATGTTCACTGTAAAAGAAGGTAAGCGAATATCCAATCTCTTGTCAACAACCTTTTGAAGATTTTTTTTAAATGTCTTTTTGATATTAGGTTAGTTTGACGTAGACCATTTATTGTATTGAATGTGAACCATCAAATTAGTTTTTTAAATGCGTTAATACTTATTAACCAATGAAAATGTGTAAAAAGTTGGAACATTTTTTTGAATTTCTTCTGGTCTGTTGACGAAATCGCGAGGTAAAGTTAAAATGAAAAAAAATATAAAAATTACCTAAAAAATAACGGGTTGAGGACCCTTTCCCATCCGGGGGCTATTCAGTCAACCGTTCAATATTGAGACCTTTTGTTCTTTTTAAACCATGTTCGGTATTGATTACATTTTCATCACCACAGACACAATGGTATACTAGCTTGTAGTCCGCGTACATTCCACGTTTTTGCGAGAATCAAATTCAGTAACTTCACAATGGACTATTGTTCATAGGAATTTAAGTCTGGAATTGAAACTGTGCCCAACATTTTTAAAGACTACCTTTGTCGTGTTTAGGGTATTAACCTGAAAGGTTCATTTATTGATGGCGGAAAAACTCGTTCAGAATAAAAGCTAAAAAATATTACAATATGAGTTATGAATGAAAATATTGTTAGAAGATGTACAAATAATATAGACACTACATTTTAGGGATTACCAAATTAAAACTCAAAATTTATAAAATGCAACATTTAGGTGTAAGTGTATGGAGGTGGGTGATATTTTCGTAGTCATACCGCTACGTGCGAATTGGCCCAGACCGCAAAACAAAGCCATCGACAGTTTTTTATATTCAGCTGAGAGGATATCTCATTGATCTTTTATTGCGTTTACAGAGGGGGATAAAATCACAACTTCGGTGAAGAAATGAACTGAAAGGAGAAAGGGTTGGCGCAGACACGACTGGAATAGACAATACTCATTCAGAATGTTGATTTGTTAAATCGCTACTCGCATACCAATGGATTTGGCCGGTTTAAAATTAAATTGTTCTATGAAAAGGAACATGAATACAGAAAAGTTATTCTTGCATTCCGCGGTCTGAAATTTTATTGAAACACTTTTTTCTCGACGTTTACAGTTTGAATTGAATGGTCTTTTATTATGCGTTTTGTTGGAGCATTCGCTGAATTGTCTAGTTTTAAATTTTTCGTATTTTATATTCATAGGCTGAATAATATCTGGTTATACGCGGCTTCTATTTGAAATACTTTTTAGATTTCCGTAACAAAACGGTACCGCTGTCCATTCGTCTGTCATCGCAGTGGAAATTTTCACAGATGTATTTTCACTGCCGCTGTATTTACAAATAATGAAAATAAAGATACAGATAAAGTAACGGTTGTTACGGTCATAAATTTTTGACACCCCAAAAATATTTGTCACCGAAAACATTTGTTTTTCTCTAGCCTATTTGTAGGCACTCTCAGTGTCTCGAGACCGATTTAAATTTTCCTGGCTTCATTTCAGTTTACTTTTGAGATGAGATAAACTAATATAAAAAAACGCAAATTTGTATTGAACCACCATAACTAGCGAAACTCAAACAGTAATATATCCGAATCCTAATAAACATTAAATCATTTCAAAAGTTAAACTTTAAAATACGCGCAGTTAGCGACTAACTATTGTCGTGTTAGTTTGATGCTCTGAACAGATAGAAACTAATTAAGCAGCGAACTCATATGTTGCGTATAAACTAGAACTAAACTAACGAACAACTTCCAATTATGACGTTGATTAATTATATATTAGTCAAAGATGAGCTAACGTGGCAATACGCGTTGAGGAAGGTATTTTTAACAAGAGTGATGTAGTTTTTTAAATTTGAGTAGACATTTTGCGATATCAGGGCACCGATTCTGCTATTTACAATGGCCGTTAAATGAATGGCAATCGGATTAAATTTGAAATTATTCCTATTCTCTTGAGCATTACGCCAATACAATAATTATGTAATTGAAAATGCATACTAATTTTTCAATTATAGCGTAGAAAAAATGTAATACGAAAAGTATCGTTTTGAGCCCATTTCCATTAATTCATCGGCCATTTTAAATAGCAATAGCATTTTTTAATAGCAATAGAATTGGGGCCCAGTACTTGTATAATAGTAACAGAATAGTTTATTTTTTGGAAGGTAAGTTTCAAGCCCTGGTCTTACTCTTGAGTATTACAATATTTTTGTTTTCACTTTTTTATATCTATCATTTATGACCCTCCAAAATCATGACTACACAAATAATCTTTACTTCTACAGGTAAGTTTTAGTTTCCTAACACGCATTCCCTCTTAACCTTACCTAGCACATTTCCGAAGGAAGCTAATACCCTTCTGTTCCACGAGTTAATATCACTTCGCGATGTAATTTAAGTGAGACAGTGTCGTGGATTACGCGCGATGCACTGCAGAACATATTTCTTAATAACACTTCCAGTTTCATCTCAGCGAGATTGTTTGAAATAAGGCTTTATTAAATTTTATCGTTTGGTGAAATTATTATTTTTAAATACAACAATTATATATGGAATACTACACATATTATTTGTATAAACACAGAACTTCTTTCAGTAGGTATAGAGCATCATTGATTTTTACTTACTGTAACACAAATAATTAACTTCGGACTATAGATCTACAGAATCCCAAACCCGCGCTATCGGACAACTGCGAAACAAGGGTTAATCTGTAAATCACGTCAACTTCACACTACCGTTAAAACCTAAATACACGAAACTGTTTTCAACGAGAGCCCCGCTTTAGTCAATACGTCTTATCACAAGGGAATAAGGTTGCGAATCTAGTTACAATTGAAAATGCGTTCGGATATCCGCAATTAAATGGGCAGAGACGCCGTACATCAGCGGGTGGTGAGAATGCGCCCCCTAGCGGACAATCACGAAATGCTTTTATTTTTTCAGCCGCCCAACGTTTATTGCCTCATCAGAGGTTGTTATGGTCTGGGGCGCTGCAGTTACCGCCGCCATTGCAATTTATACACGTTTGCGTAAGTAACTACATATGTAACACCCCAAGTCGGGTACTTTTAGAAAGTTCGCTCAATGAGGAAATACGGTTCAGCCTTAAAAGTTCTTCTTAGTTTTAGCTTTAGTTAAATTTACAAGCACAAAATATTTATATAAAGTTTTTAAATATAGTTGTATGTTGCTGTTTTTTTTTTTTATAAACTTGCCAAATTGGTTAGGAAAATAAAGCGTGAAAGACATACAGCCAGTTTATCGAAATCACTGTATACCTAACTAGAGTATTTTGGTCAATCATAGTCATTGATAACATATTGAATATATTAATATACTAGCTGACCCGGCAAACGTTGTTTTGCCGATTTTTTTTCCTAGTTGTATGTATTTTTAATGCCACATTATAAAAAAAATAAAAACAAACAATTTCGTCCAAAAAATAAAATATATTTTTTTAGTGTGAGCAACCCTTAACACTTAGGGGTATGAAAAATAGATGTTGTTTTATTCTCAGACCTACCCAATATGTATACAAAATTTCATAAAAATCGGTCGAACCGTTTCGGAGGAGTGCGGTAACTAACATCGTGACACGGGAATTTTATATATTAGATATTCTCATTATTATTGTTTTCTTTTTGTAAATTATTGTATCTGATATTATTATTTTTTCCTGTATTTCCTTGTATCTTTAATTTATATTAAAATTTCGTATGTTGTACCGATTAGATATAAATTACTGATCTTGATAATAAGTTATGTTTATGTGTATATGAGTAGTGTAATTGGTTTTTACCGTTCTATTCTATTCAATAAATAAATAATTAATAATTAATTAATTCGCCTTCTAGATACCGCCTGCAATTTTTCCAAGAGTCTAACAGCTTTACAATTCCTACTGTAATTTTATGTAACTGTAAAATCGCGCAATAATCTCTGACATAAAGCATGCATCTGTTGAATTCTTCAGCGAGTTCACCCAGACATGACAGTAAGTAATTAGTTTAATTAAATTAGTTCTCGCGCTAGTAATTATAATCGGGACCCATCATAGTTCGACAGCGCGAAACGTTTAATCAGCCTTAGTAATTACATGCCAAAGTCAAACATTATGTAGGACGACTAATACTGTGTAATCAATTGTTACATACCTATTGTACTTATAGTAAGTGTGTATAGATGTATGCGGCACTTCACTTAGCTCGGAATGTATGGGATTTAGTAGGATATTGGCCTAAATTGACAATTGTAATCTGTTATAAACAGAGTTATATCGTGTTATGAATATCATATAACTTACATACGGAACTTTGGAAGGAAATAGATTCTTTAAAAGTAAGGACTATTAATGGGAGCAAATGAAAATTACAAAGCGTCAAAAAATATATCTTCATGCTTGTTGCATGTTAAAGTCATTAAATAATAGTTATTAAAATACCAAATTACCTAATTTAAGGCATTTTTCTCTAAACTGTACCTGTATATGTATATAACGATTTTATAAAAATATTCAAACATAAGAATAGTCTGCTGCAGAATTTGAAGCAGAACATGTGGAAATCGCATTATGTTCAATTTTGCGTGCAGCAAATGCACCCAATTCGGTTCAGAGTTCAAGCAAAATCGTTTACCCATATGACAAAGTAGGTATCACAACTATTTTTATCGAGAACTGAAGATTAACTCTAATATAATTAGTTTAATATTAAAAGTATCTGTAATTCAATTGAGTATCTTTTTAAAAACATCAACGTAACACAACTTTGATAAAATAAAATGGTCATCACGCAAGGCCCAGTGTTTGCGACATGTCAAAGTTTTGAATTCTCCCGTAGGTTAAGCGTTTGTATGATGATGATCCACAAATGCTTGTTCTGAGTCTTGATTTCCTGTACAAATGACTTGAACGTTTATAAAATCGCCCACACAAGAAATAAAATAAAAGTTCAAAAAGTCCTGAAGAAAAGTTAAGTACTTGCGTAGCTAATAAAATAAGTATGACGTTGCCTAATTACAACAATAACGGAAAGTAGGGTAATAGGAAACTCCTAAGGCTTTATCGGGACGCAAACGAATCAAGAACTGCGGGGAACCAATAAGAATGATGATTAACAGGAAACCTTCGGCTGTCATAGCGATAACAACATCGTATCTTGATGAATACAGACAAAATGATACTGATTGTATTATATATAGATATTTTGTACGATCAAACCTCATTGACCTTTTAAGTACAGTGTTATTTGTGACCAATTTTGGTCAGACTCTTGTTTGTGACCAAAATATTCTTAAAAAAAGAAGTTAAAATGTTTTGGAAAAAACTTTACAAACTCTTCATATATACGTATCAATACGTATGCGTTAATTTCATTTCATTTTTAAGGATAAAAAAAGTAGACAAATATTTAAATACCTCTTCAATTGGAAAGGAGTAAAATTTCAAAGTTCATTAACCTTTTCAGTTCAGTCTTATATGGACTGTCGTTTGTGATAAAAATAATATTGTTGAAAAAGAATTTAACAATCTTTACAAACTTTTCTTACACATCTAATTGTCATACGTCCGTGTGGATTTCATTTTCCTTCTCGTAAAAAAGTAGTTTATTCTTTCGATCCCCTGTTTTTTTGTTGATATTAATATCATTATTTTTCCATTGACCTTATAATCTTACGTTAAGGTGTAGATAACTTTCGTAGCCCATATCAGGAAGTAGCACGCTAGTGCAATTTCGAACAAAACTTTTGGAAGTGCTCGCTAAGTTGAGTTGGTAACAGCACTGTATGCAAACTGGGTGGCGTAATCACAGTGCTTAACACCCCGTTACCGAGACCACTTCCCGTGTCTCTTGCCGCCTACAGAAAACACGGAGTAGTAAGTGAATGGAGCAAACAGCCGTAGGTTGAAGCGTGCGGGACTTTTAAAACTTCTTATTGTCGATTCGGAGCGTAGTATCGTGTTGACGACATTTGGCACATTGATGCTGGACGAATAATTCAATTTTCAACCAACTCATTCTTAATCTATAAAATATTGTAGCTCTCATTCCGTCCGTACCTATATTCCTATGTTTCTTACCACTGAGTCGATTATGTTTTCATTTTACATGAAACATATGACATTTGTTCCCATAAAGAAATCGTTATCAAGCTTAACGACCAGTATCGCAGTAGTCACAAAGCTTGCAATTTGCATTTGAAAATAATTATAATTAAAATATTAATTAAGGATATTGCAAGTTCAATACTCCACTATGTTATTACTCCTTGTCTTTCATTTACTTCTCAGTTTATTTCGTAGTTCACGAAAATCCACTTTAGACGGAACTAGACTAGGTTAAGACGCTGTTTTGTGACGAAGATCCGATGGTACCAAGTTTTATTAAAACCTTGAGTGCTGTTCCGCGATTTTCATCTGGATTTTAAGTTGCCGTCGAGGTAAATTCAAAACGGTTAAATGGATTTTAAGCAAAGTTAAAAGCAAATGAAAACTTCGTCGTTCTTTAACGAAAGTTTTTTTTTCTTAGGTACTGTGTAACAAAACTTATTTCTGTAGCAAGATTGAAGTTTTGGTTATAATTTGTTTAACAAACAACATTCGATTTGCATTAAATCTGATTCGCAAATTCAGTTTGATGATACATATTTTGTGTAAATTTTTAGCGCATAAACATGAGTTAATTTAAAACAGATTTGGTAACAATATTATAAAATGCAAACTATGATTTCAAACTACATGAAATTATAAATTATGATGACTAGTTTATTAGGTAACTACAGTGAGTTATTTGAATAAAAGCTATTACTGATTTCGACCGTTCTCATGTTCAGTTTGCTTGTATTTCTATGTAATATCTAAATTGCTGACGTATTAAATGTGTACATAACGAGATACACAGTCATAGGTGTAACGTGTTGACGAAGCGAACAGGTATGTTACACACAGGGTGTGTAGCAAATAGGGCAATATAACAGCAGAATATCTGAGAGACCTGGTTTCACGAGTTCAGGGGTCAACAAACATCACCACATCATATTAAAACCGTAGATATATTCCACAAGCTCACGTGCTGTCGGTTTAATCTTCAGTGACTACATTATGATCTTGAAATGTTTTTTAGGGGTCTGTACCCAAAGCTTAAGTATAGTCTGTCGGTAATAACCGTGATAGCAGGAAAGTTGATTTTTCTACAGATGATGCACCTATTAATATATGCTGTTATTAAAATAAATATATGTGTAAGGTTTGGAAATGATTCGCAAGGACAATCATTTATTGGGTGATTATTTTGTTTTATTATTTTTATTAACCTATTTATGCGGAATCGCCAGTGTTACGAACCCGACTCGCGGTTTTATTTGAACCTGTGTATGTGTTATGCATATTATGCTATATTTCTTATAAAACCCAATTCGACAAAAGGATTAAATCGCCTCATGAGAAAGTTGTGTAAGTAAGTTGTAAGTAAGTCTGCCCGTGACCATGATACCTGCAAAGGTGTCGAAACGTCGGGAACTAAAATCTTAAATTAAACCGCGATAAAATCCGTAAAAATAGTTTCATTTCAAGGTATAAACAAGCAGAAAAAAGCGTGCATTCATAATTATGCAATCGTAAATAATAATTTAAAAAAACGACTTTTAAAGCCTGGTCAAGGCAGAAAATTGTCAAGCAATATGTACTAATGTACTTTAAACAGGCGTGGAACTTTATTAATCAGTTGCCAAATTTTAACTTTAAGCCTCCAAATTGGAGTCTCTTTTGTTTTCGGCTTAAGAGCTTACCGAGCTTAATTAAAAGCTTTATAAACAGGTTGACTATGCGGTTGATTTAAATTTGATTAATTACTTCCCAATAGTATAGGACTTTTTTGTATCTCTCTTCGGGAATTATGTTTCATTAGTAAATACGTTTAAGTGTATAATATAGGGGGATCTACAATAACCCCATAAAGTAATATTAATGAAATTGGGTATTTGACTTAAAGAAGTGGGTCAGTAATTTTTAATTTACTTTATCAATACCAATACGAATATTAAACCGATAAAATACGGTAAAACGTATGTTAGATAACTGACTAAGTTAAGTATCATCTAATTTTTTTGTCATATACTAAATTGAACAAGAAGGACTGTACTCCATGCAGTGTTCTACCACACTTCTCCAACTACAACAATATGATTCTAAAACTTAGGGTCAAGCCCTCTGCATTCCCTCTGCCCTCCCTCTGCATAGCCGAAACACAGCTTTAAAATAAACCTAGTCTCGGGTGGTCCCTATATTATCTTTAGACCATCTTTCTCGTATATTATTACGTTTTGGTGTAGATTAACTCAACTCCTATGATAATTACTATTAAGACTTAGATATTTTTACTGGTTTTACATCTGAGTCATTTGTATTCGTACATGTACTACGTAATGTGAACTATGTTTTTAATAAATTTATTTATTTATTTTATTCACATTTTCTTCAAAAAAGATGTATGTGCGTTATCTTTATATAAATACAGATGGACATTCAAAACAAATATTGCGGCTTTAATTACTTTGAGACAGAATATATTCAGTGACATTCAATCACTCAGAGTAATGAACTGAAACGAAATGGAAAAGTTATCACCGATCCGATTAATTTTAAAAGCGTTTTAAAAGATATTAAGTTTCAAGTGGGGTGAATATAAAATGAAAAATCATTTAGCTGTTAAAGTGAAACTAATTTACATAATTGTCTTTGGTATCTTCTTGATGACTGAAACCACTAGCTGAGTCTGTGTTTTTTGTTTTTTGTTTGTTACTAATTTCTTGGGAAGTTTTCTGTTTTGTAATAGTTAAACACTATTTTTTTGTTCATTTTTTATTCTTACATATTGTAGATTTTTTTTAATCTATCTAATTTCAAAGTAACATTTTCAAGAAGTTGCAAAAGGTTTAACGTACATTACAAGAAGCAAAATCAGAAAAATAAAACCCTATCCATGAATCGTTTACCATCCAATTTAGTACAATCCCACAAGCTGTCGTTATAAAAGGGGAAATCAGTAAAACCTTCATCATTAACAATAATATACAGGGATGGACAATGTAGGCGAGGTGTCAGATGCGTCAGGCGTCGCGCCGCGGCGTCGCGCCGTCGTGTCGCCGACGCCTCTCCCGTCGCCTAGCAACGCTGCACCCCGCGATGCCGGCATTAATAACCTCCTCGGGTTTGCTGACCTCCTGGTACTTTACACACAAATCACTACCAAGATGTTTGAAGTTTTCAATTTAAATTCCATCCAAAATGGGAAATTTTACTAAAAATGTATGTGTACGAAGAAGGGGTATGTTTTAAAGTAAAACCTTATTTTTTATCCAAAATATATTACTCAAATGCATGTTGGTTGACTACGAAAATAAGTTGAATGAATAAGGATAATTTCATAAAGAAAACAATATAAACACAATGGAAAAAAATGTAAGGAAGGTACTTGTACTTTTCATTAGTACCTATAACTTTGTTTATAAGTATAATATCCGTATCTCAAAGACATTTTGTAAGTCGTAAAATACTTATGAAACAATATTAACAAAACGATAATCACACACAGCAGAACAAATACTCTTTTAACATTTCTGCAAATGCAGCGGAAAATCGATTTAAAAACACTCAACATTAAAATGGAGTTTGCAAAGGTAATCAGAGAGAAGCAATGGTACGGAGCGATTACTTCGCAATTACGTAGTATGAGAAGCAATCTACCACATAAATAATTGCTAGCTGTGTCGAAACTCTTTCGTTTGTACACGACGACACAAATAAATTGCTCCGTCTGATCAAAAACAACCTCAAAACCTAATTACATGAAAATTTACTAAAAGTAAGACAATAACATTTACAATCAACAAGTAAATTTGAATTCAGAGCCGTCTTTGATGTAACATCATCCGCTCTCAAATTCGAAACGTGTGTAATGAAATTCAAAAAGACTTTAACCAATTTTAAATACAATATTCTAAGTCAGAAACATTATAACATAAATCTCGTTTAACAAACCTTCAACAAAGTAATCAAAAACAAAACGTTTGTTTAAAACTTAATCTTAATTAAAGTTTGCTTAAGTTTATTATATTATATTAGAAATTATAAAATAACGTTGAGGCGAAGATTTTTGTTAATCTCGATAATCCTGTTGGAACGTGTTGCGGACCTAATGTGACAACAAAGGGTCTATTATTTGGGACGGGGTATTACCTGGCCGTCCTTTGTCGTTCGCAGAAATCCGAGTCACGTGTCGAGAGATTTGAATCAGGAAAGAAACAGTAGGTACTAACGAATGGTAGGAAACAGAATAACTAACAATTACTCCACTTTCTTATTAGATACACGTGCACAAACGTAACGTGAAATTTCTGGCACTATTAATTACTGCAATTATTTAAAATTAAATGTATCATAGATACAAATAACTATTTTTTGAGAATATTCTTAAGAAGGTAAGTGTTTATGAATGAACAGTCAACTAAATGTGAAAATCCCATTATCCCGACCGTGTCAAAACGCCGAATTATAACGACATTCAATAACACCATAACAAAGAAATCGATAAGAACAGCCTATTAAATTACAAATTCTTCGATTTACTATGAAAAATATGCAATAAGCATTCACGAACAAGAGAAACGATTTGTTCGATAAATAATAATTTGATGTCGCCATTCGTTCGCAATCAGCCGAACGATGCGTTGGTGACACAAACAATTCGCAATTAGCGATCGTCAATCATTGGTACTGTAAATAATAATGATCTTTACGGTAATCTGATATTAAATAATGCTGTGTTTAATGTCCAAATTGTGAATGGGACTGACCTAAATAGCTGGATATTGGGGCATCCGCATTAATTAGGGTCGTCGTTTCGATTCTCGTGCTCAGTCAAATATGTAAAAAAAGTTCATGTCGCTATAGTTTTTTCTGTATCATGTGGTAATTGGAAGTAGCTCAGAATGCGATAGTTCTGTTGGTCTAATAGTTAGTGACCACGACTGTTAAACCGGTGGTCGTGGCCAAATTTTTGTGTGATAATTAGTTCTGGGTGTATCTATTTTAGTATAGTCTATACTACTGTATGTCAATGATATGTCAGTTCCCGAGTGTACTTAGCACAAAAAATGCTTGTTAGATGGCGATGTGTGCGAATTGTTGAGTAGATTAGTATATTATTGTTCATTCTATTGGTTGTATCCTTCACATTCAAAAATCTACTATTTACCAACTTCTTTAAACTTGAACTTGCGAACAGTGAGTAACAAAGAAGCAAGTTTATCGTACATTGAATCTGTTGACCCGCTTTGATCCTATGTTCAAAGGACAAACATAATTTACTTATAACGATTGAATGATTTTGGGCCCACACGGTAGCGAAAAGAAAGTATTAGTTATGCCAGTCTATTTAACTTCGCTTAATATTTTACTCGTTTATTTCTTTACGATTTTTTTTCTTTAAAAGAAATGGCTACAACTTTCATCCAGAGTTAGAAAATCGAAGATACTTTGTTTATAAACTAGGTTTCGTTGGGTTAAGGCGCACAACTCGAATTAATTGATTGAAAATAATTTACATGAAAAAAAATTAATAGAACGTTGTAATAAAATGCACTACATTTAAAAATGTGTTCAATCACATTGCAACTTCAATTCTGAGGCAAAAATAAACGGGCTTATTTAGATCATAGTTTTCCTTTTTGCCCCTATGGCGTCGATTAAAACTAATCTATCTCTATTTTGCGTGAGGCTTTACTGCTGGTCGTTTCAGAAATAACAAAAAAACATTCTTACACATTATAATTGGATGCGTGTTACGTATTCGCATTAGAATTCCGCAACGTATTGACAGAATCTCATTATTTTCTCGTGCGGTTCATTTTAACAGCAGAAAATTAGATTTGTGTAGCGGTTCCAATATCAGGCGGTGTGAACGTTTTCATTGATTTTCTTCTAAGAATAGAAGCTTCCTTTGTGAAGGTCAATTTGTGGCTTATAATAGATGATATATAGATTTATTATTTATATATTATTGACGTTCATATAACATATTAACTTTTTGTTTAAATTGTTGGAAGTATCAAAGTTTCAGATACTATAATTTATGTGGTTTGATTGATGGTCATTAGTCTTATTAATATTCATTTTCTTACATACGGTTTTGTAAATGTATTTTGTTTTTTAAGTCATTAAAAGAGAGTTAAAAACAAGGTAAATTGCTGTATGGTCCAGAAACCTGAACCTGAACCAGAAGCCAATAGCTGTCCTATGCTGGACATAGCTTATGGCTTCTCCATACGTTCTCCACGGGTTCATTTGAAAAACCGAAAAAATATCATTTACAAAAATTAACCCTTAATTTCCCTTGCATTTTTGTAACATTCAATACGAAAACGAAGTCTAGTTTTTAATAAAAATAATTATATAAGGCTACATTATCGATAATAATGAATAATGAAGAATAGAAACGCAACTGATGGATGCTATGGAAGTAAAATGAAAAGTTGAGCGGAAACATTCAGTCCTTGCTAAAGCACACATGCACATAGTCACATCGTATAATATTTTATATTCCTTTTTGTAACAGATATTCACATGATGTTTTTATATTGAATTGTTTGCATCAGGATATTTAACTGTAAGAAGCGATGCCAAATATTCAAAGAGCTTGTAAATTGTTTTCCTTGTCTTAAAATTCATGTTGCCATGTTTAGCCATTATGTATTTGGTACATATTATTATCTCTGCTATCGTAAATCATGATGTAAATACGCAAAAAGTTCAATGAATTTTAATTTTAAACACATCCTAGGTAAATTAATAAGTGTATCCTAAATAAACTCTAACTCTACCACCATTTTTTTTTGGGAAAAACCCAACCCGTGCTTAATAAAGTTAAAATTATTTAAAGCCTAGATATAAAATATGCATACTAAACTTCTATTTGAATTTTAAAAGAAAAGTTACTTTGAGTTTTCCGCTCGTTCTTTTCTATTTCAACGAAGTTTGGAATGGGCAACTAGAGCCCTATTTTTAAGTGTTTTAAAATAGGTTTTACCTGGTAGCCTGACTAGGCCGCCATTTTTATATACACCTTGGTTATTCCGGAGGACTTTATTTATATAAGTTAAAATCTTCTTTTGTAAAAAAATATTTTCTCATTATTTTTACCGGTTCAAGGAAAACTCTGATTAGACTTATAGTAGTTTTACATTACTCAATTTTGGAATATATCTTATAACTATGAGACTATTCACAACGTACCTACCGAAAACTTTGCATCTCAAGCACTTCGATTACCATTTCACCAAAACGTCAATAGACCAAAATCTTAATCCTTGTTAATGTTCCTTTGTAAGATAAATTGCATCGGATAAGATTTATCGTCGTTTTCCGATGACGCGGCATGATAATGGTACTTGGTTGGTTATATTTATAGATGAAGAGCGAGCTTAAAGCGGTTTTTGTACATAAATCTTGGGGACAGTATTGTTTAGGAATCAGTTGCCGTGACGTTCTGATTTTAGTCCTTTATTAATGTGTATTTTTTGTTCTATTGTACGTATTTTTTTTTTGATATCTTGACTGTAGACTTTAACTTTGTTTTTTTTTTGTGATTAAGTAACTAATTCACCTGCACAAAAACGTCGATTTTTTCAATTTCCTAATAGTTTGACATCTGATAATAATCAATGCGTACCGCTTAAAGAGAATATAACAACATGCCCATTTTTGGTAAAGTATTCAATCTCAGAAAGCTGTATTAGGTCGCTAATAGGAACATGGCGACTACACGATACAGGAGTATCCAACCTTTTACGTTTGTTCTGTCTTTTATCACTTTTATTTAAATTATACAGAAATATCTTTACATAGCTCATATTGTGAAGCGAATAAGCACATCGCAGCTCATACTGGCGTATTTTACAACGTCAATTTAGTAGGAGACGGAACGCGTTTCCACATACAAATTAGTATGTCGTGGTGATGCATACAAGAAGGGATGTCTAAGATATCGCAAGAACATACAAAAGTAGAGGGAAGTGCTCATACTGGATTTTGGTAGCACTGGTCCCATAGTTATTGCAGTCAGGTTCACCGAAATGTGTAAATATGATCACTCTTTTACATGTCAAATACATCAAATTTTTGACAATATTCCTGTCCGGCATGGCATGTTATTTCCGTTTTAATTATAAAATTCAACTTCTTTCAAATCCGTAAATATAATTTTGTTTTTAATAACCATCTCCTCTGCCTCTATCTCGTCGTGCCTGAGTGGCATTTCCATCTACTCCTCTGTTCCTGTCAGATACCCGTCTCACCCCGTTACTCTAAGTCGGCTAATACTAGCACTGAATAATAAGAAGGGGTATCATTTTCTCCAGTATCTATTACAATGTATGTTAAGACCGCGATCTTGTTTAATAAAGAGGTTCATGTTGTGTCAAATTACAATAACTAAGTGGTAGGGTTTCTAAAGCCAATTTATATTTTCTTAATGTATTTTTGTGGCCGTAATTCGGAAATAATGAGCAAGTCTTTTACTTGCTAGAGGCAGAATTTTGTTTTTATTATATTTATTATGATATCATATTCCCAAATGGTCTCGTTAATTTATGGTAGATATGCGAGCATATGTGTGTGTGTATAATTTCCAACAAAAAAATAGTTTTTTTTCAACAATTACTGCCATAACAAGCCGTAACTGCCATGACAAAAAACTATTTTGAACCTCGACGAGATTATTAATTTTAATAGGGATAAACCACAAATTGTATGAATACAAATAAATTATTCAGACCTATTCTGTTTCATTGACATGTTAATTTTAAACTTTGACGTATTAACAATTTAATTAAATAAAAACAGGTCAAGTGCGAGTCCCAGTGGGGAGAAAGCGGTCCGTGCATATTTTTAGTGCAATTTTAAAAAAAGATAAAAGTAAAATAATGCATGGAAACTTTTGTGCCCGTAAATTTATTCAGTTCTATTCATTAAGACCACACAGCTTCATGACAAACGGACGGACAGCCAAACGCTTCGATTTCTATTCTTTGAATGCGGATCTCTAAACAGCTTGATACACAGCGTATATTAAATAATCCAACATCTTACAAACAAATGACTTTATGATGTGTTTCCTTAGAAAAAGCAATAAAAACGCACAATTAACTTCCCATTAGTGACGGTGACGGCCCATTCATATTCAATTTGTACCGAGAAGATTAATAGCATACATCTATTATGTTGTAAGTACTAGATGTATATTTTATTAAGCGGTATAGAGATATTACAGAGGAGTTTGGTTGAAAACCTAAGGGCCTACAAAATATTATATCGTTTTGGAATAGATAATGAATGGAAAACTTCAAATCAATGGGAATGACATTCCTTTTCGACTAGTAACGTAATTTCGACCTGTTCATTTAATACGATCGTGATGTAGTGATTCGACAGCGTAAACGTTTGGGGAAAATTAATTTGCTGACCGGAAAAATTGTAGAGAAGAATTATGAAAAATAATACACGAATTTATTGATTTGTTTACAAAAATAAAGGACGCCTCGCATATGAAAGCAAATGAACAGTTTGGTGACTTCATTTGTCTTACATTCTTTGTAGGGCCGGTTTTTCAATCATCAGTTAACTTTTATCCGAATTTAAATATGGCCCCTTGACATATTTTCTATACAAAAGCTGTCAAAACGTCAAACATATTCGTCGAATAAAAGTTATCTGGCGATTGAAAAATCAGCCTTTAATCAATAAAACAGTAGCTTAGATAAACAACTATACTTTACTATACATTATAGATATTTACTTCTTTTAAAACACATATAGAACATCGGAAAACATTTTTACGATTCCCTTTGAATCAGACAGAAATGTACATCATCAACTAATAAAATATTTAGCAAAAGTTTCCTGGAGTGGAAATAAGATGGGAACGTTTCACGGTAATCTAATTCCTTCAGTTGACTTTAATAAATTTTGCTGGATAACAAGCGGCGAATGTTTTTCTTCGATGTTCGATTCTTAGATATTGGTCGAACATAACCTACTTTTGAATTCTGAGGGAATAAGGACGACTGTTCCATTTAAATCAAGAAAATAGTATTAACTTGTAAAATGTAGGATCGGGCGATTTGCATTAATAAATGAGAACTTTATGTTTTAAAGTTATTCAGTTTTTTCCTCATTTAATTTCTCCTTTTTCCTTTACGTATACCTACTTGCATTTGTATTTGCCTGCGTTAGTGTCAGTTTTGAGTGATAAGCATTTTTTCTTTTGTTCTTTTTCGGCTACCAAATAACCCTTATCCGCATTTTCTGATTAGTAGTCAGTATCACAACATGAATCAAAGCTCCTGAAGTTGCCATTATGTACCTAATAATATGTTTAAATTATTCAATTTCCATCAAACCAATATTAAATTACCTTGATTGTTAATTGTCATATTGTCAAACAATTACTTGATAATTATTTTTGACAGATGATTAAAATGCCTTTCGGAAACTGTGTATGTCACAAAAAAGTTTCGTATAAAACGTTTTTATTCTAGTCTCGTTGTTGCTGTTCTCTTTTTAGTGGTATAACGTCATAGGACGATATCTGTCCGTGCATTACGTTTAGTTTACGTTTTAAAGCAAGTCATGTTAAACTCATATAAGTTCTCAAACTCCTTGAATGAATTAAAAGTTTCCAGACCACTCCCTCTGAGCAAAAAGCTTTTAATTAATTGGAGAGACACAAAAAACCTCGTTTATCAAAGTCGTTTGTACTTTTTTCTTTACTTCTAGGAAAATATTGGAGAAATCTGTTTTTGTGGTATCTAGAATAAAGTTGTCTTTGTTTCAGACATTTTGAGTTTTGATTAATTGAAGATGAAAAGGAAGCTTTTACTTTGATTAACAAACTCTTTTTCATTGTTAGTGGAAAAAAATAAGAAAGTGTCTGCCTACGCGGTTTCCAAAAAAGATATCATTGTATGAAGGACGGAACAAAAATAAAAAATAAGGTTATTAACAACAAGACACAAAGTGATAAAGTTATTTTTAGAACGTAAGAATAGAAATATATCTTATACTTTACAATAATATTTTTATTTATTAAGATTTATAAATAACAAAGAAATATTGACGTGTAGGTGGAGACGTGCCATGAGAGGGGCCTATGTCCAGCAGTGGACTGAGAAGATGATGATAATCACGATCATACGTAGGTAAGGTTAAGTATTTTCTGGCTAGTCTGGATATCTGATATCTAAACACTGTTAACACTAGTTGGAGAAAGTTTAAGATAAGCCTATGGATGGGTGATGCCCGAGTAAAGCACTAGCACACAGTTCAAAGCAAAGCTCCTCGACTATCAGATTAAATACTCTTCCAATAAACATTTCACACTAGTAATTTAAAATGACCGGTAGAGTATGAGTCGGACGCTAAGGGTTTCGTACGAATAGTCTACGGAAAAACTTTCAATCTTTATTTTTGGTATTTGTTGTTATCGAAGAGACTGAAAGACGGAATAGAGGATAGGTTTTACCCCCCCCCCCCGACTTCATTTCATAGTTTTACTTGTCAAAAGGGAATTTGGACAAATATATCATTTTAGGACGGCACTGAAAAAGTGTCGTCCTGGCATTCACTTATTAATTTTATGGCGTAATAAATATAGATAAGTATCTGAAATGTATGACCTTGATGTGATTTATCTAAATAATACAGATTTAAATCGCAAACTTTTGACATCAAACACGTTGTCGATATTAAATCCGCTAGCTTTTACGCCCGCTCTAATATTTAAACTAAGCCTTCGAATGTTCGAAAGAAAAAGTCTAAGTTCGTGGGTAGCAAACAACTTCTCGAACAACTCGAATACTTGATACTTGGTGGCCTATCATGACTAGATTTGTGATTATGTGCTGAAGGATAAAACTTGGTAAAAAAAGGGATTTGTAAAAAATAACGTAAGTATACCTACGTATTTTTCTGATATTTCGAGTGCAAAAAAAAGGGTATGTAGTGAAATATAATCTCGTGTGATGCCACTTTGCAGTACGCTTTTTAGCCCCCACTATAACCACACGTTTCACCCTCTTAAGCATTTGAATGATAATTCATATCTTTAAATGATGTGACTAATGAAAACACGTAAGTATTGAATATTTTTAGGAATCTTGTCTGCCGGACTACAAAGAGTGTTTTAGGCAAACACGCTACCCAGGCAGACCACAAAAGTCAAATAAAAAAAAATAACATCTGTATAATTAAAAATGGCGGATCGAACCCAGAACTCACACTAATATCTCTCTACTCTTACAAGCGAAATTAAATCAAGGTATTCTATACTAAGATACAGTTCTGGTGTGCAGTCATGTCAGATATTGATTACCGATTTACGTTACACTTAAACTTCCCCAGCCGCGGCGTAAAGGTGGTAATATAAGTGGACCATCTGTGCCACGTCTCCCCTAGGGGAGATGCACCAATATTTGAACATGGCGGTTTGTTTAACGCAAATAATAACTTGGAATAAATTCTAAGTAGCTGCAATCGCCCTTTTGGGATATTAAACGTTTATTTAATATAGAATTTATGATGATATTATTTATTTATGAGCGGTAAATAAAAGGTTTATTTCCAATAAATACACCCAAAAATACAAGCTTATTTAAATGAGAACATACTTCCAAAAAAACATTGAAACATTACAAAGGTAAAATGATGTCTAATTTCCATTACATTTAATACAAAAATATTAGTCTAATACCTAAAAAAGTTTAGATACATCTCAATAATGATATTGATAACCAAAATTTTCTTACTGCATGGCAACATAATGTGTGAATGATGATATAATAACGACAACTAAAAATATGACACGTCGGATGAAACTCACTTAAACAATGGATTTAATAAATAGTAATTACATAATCATACAATAACACTGGTAGGTATCTTGTCGGCGACAATTCTCGACAATTTGTCACTCATTATTAAAATGACTGTCAGGCAAATGACCGTACTTGACCAACATTCAGACGCCATGAAGAGAAAAGAAAAAAAAATCGTCTTACTTGCATCAACACGATTAATAATAAATTGACTGCACAAAGAGGTTTTTATCGATTAATGACATTTTAAGATATAATATAATAAACTTTCAGTATTTAATGCTGACCTCATAACTGACAAACTAAAATTTTGTGCTTCCCCATTCATGGGTGTGTAATACTTTACATAGGTAACTGTTTAAAAAATGTTTTATTTATCATTAATGCAATGATACTGCTAGTTTTTGCTATGGTGCCAAAGACAAATATATTAAACTTCTACCACCCGTCATTTTTGTGTCAAAGGTTAAAAAAAAGAATGATTGAATTGAAGTATCGTCTTATCCTACATTCAAAGTTAAATAAACACAAAATAAATAGGTCAAATATTTTGGTGTTCCAAATTCGAAATCAATAAATCACAGTCATATCATAGCTGACTCTTGGGACGGCATCAGGTTACAAGGTCCCTCAGGAACGACGTCGGTTTCACTCATAGCCGGCTTTTAATCTAAAAGCTATTTTATGTTGCAAACGAAATTTGGAAGGGACACAATATTTCTGCTGATTTTTCCCTGGTATATTAATCAATCACGCTCATTGTGAGGGCAAACAATGACTTTATGAAAAGTTTATTAAACGAATGCGTCATAATTGATTTTTATTCTTGCGGTAGTGTCGTTTTCATACAATAATGAAGAATTAATGAGGCGATATAACAATATTAGGTACTAATTTATTTCACGCTTTGGATCTAAGTCTTTTTTTATTATTATATAGAAGAAATAATATGGTATTGAGCATCAATACCTCCAATAGAGAATTTCAATTTAGTCATAGTTAGTTCAAATGGTCACAACGAACAATTTTGTTGATGGCCAATAACGATTTATGGTATGAATTTATAATATAAATGGGTTTATTCATGTGCGGTTGAAAACTCAGAGAGAAGCGCATTTATAAAGCATAGTATACAATTCTAATTTGTGTTAATACGAATATAAAATGGCGTTTTAAGATTATAAGTTTAAGGGAAATTATGATCATCATATCATAGCATGATTTTATTCTATCTAAGTATAAAGATAATTACGTTCTCATTTATCGTCAATAAATAAAACTAGATCTTTATCACCAAAATAATAATATGTATTAGTAATACCCTAGTTATTCAAAATAAAATAAGGCCAATGGCTTAAGGCCATATTTGATAAAAAATATCTAGAATTTTCATTTTAAAATCTGCAAACATTTTTCGAGTAAACATGTATGGAATAAACATGCTTGCAAATATTACCTTGCTATTCCTAGGATAGCCCAAAGCAAAACTCGTATCCAAATCGTATTTTTATCGTGAAATAGAAAATGTATTACATTTATTACGATATTTTACTTCATAAGCAAAAATGAGTTTGCTTATTCGTGTTTACTTTTGTAAAACAAACACTCAATGTAGTTCAAAACAAACTGGAAAGCAATTAAAGATTTTAAATACTATTTTAAATGAACGTAAGCTAATATTTCTTCAGCGAAAATAAGAGCTATAAAAAATGCTTATTTTTTGTTCGAAACAATTAAATTTTATATTAAAGATTACTTTTTAACTATTATAAAATCTTTAAATCTAATCTATCCATGATAGAAAAAAATGCAATTGATACACAAAATCTCAGTCGTATTCTCCACGAAACAAAGGAATCGCTCCAGACTGCAGACGGAAAACATTGCATTTTGGCGCCAACTACAAGCATAATATAACGCAATTTCTTGGCCCAACAGTTCCTATAACTTCAGAGGGAAATTGCAAACCCGTGAACTATTTATGGCTTCATACGACTTTTGATAAATACTTTTGAGTATCAATCTCAGGTAGAGAAGTAAAAAGTTTAAGACAATTCTCGAATACGAACTAAGTTGCCTTGGCTTGTGTTTAGTGTGTAGTTCAATTCGAAACTAGGCGAGATTATCTTGATGAAACTTGAATTTCCTTAATAAGGTCATGTGACTAAGGTACTTGTAAAGTTTGTCAGGCATGAGGAATCTGGGTGCCTATTCCGTCATCTCGGTCTAAAATGTATATAGTGCATACCTCGCTAGACAATCAATATTTATAACTAAAGCATTAAAATATATATATTAAAAAAAAACCAGATATCTAAAAACAAAATTCCAATAAAAAACAGAAAAAGGGTCAAATTTATACATCATTAATTAATTAAAAAAGATCCAAAATAATCCTTAGCAACGTTAAAAGAAACACTAAAATAAAAAAGTAAGATGACGAGATTACCCCAAAAATTCTAATTCCCTTCAGTTACAAACGTACCGCGTAATATTACCCCGGGATCGCGTTACGAAAACTTTCCCCGTAATAAAGTTACGAGCATCACAGTAACGTGATGGTTTCAGGCATTTGCCTCAGGTTTAACTTGGCACAGATGTCAACTATAGATATTAGTTCTGGGAGACGATTCAAAATTTAATCAAGCAGTGAAACTAAAGTAAATTACTGTGTAAGTCTGTGCTAGTGATGTACGTCGTGCGTACTTCAAAGTTTGTGCTGAACTTTGTGAACAGCCACTATGTATTTTATGGTTTGTCTTTAATTTAGTTCAGTCGAAGAAGTCTGATAAAGGAATTGGTAGAGCCTATATATATGATAGTATCTTATAATGTTTAATAACCTTCAAAATTATTTTTTTATTTCGTTCGGTATAATTAATTTCGTTTCAATTTGTGAAATTCAAACGAAATTTATCTATAAATGGACAATATTCAGAAGTAATTACTTGATTGTCAATCCAATACAATTTGTAACGAGTTATTGTTAACCCAAACACACACGTGGCGAAAGAAATACCCAAAACATCAGTAACGAAACATCTCTCGGCTACGTTTTCTTGCAATTAAGGAAAATGACTAAAATAGCCTATTCAAAAGGATAACAAGTTTCCCAGAAAGGTTCGAATGACCCGTACCAAAATAGTCAAGTTTTTCTCTACAACTTAGGTAGTATTTACAGGATTTTCAGGATTTATGATGACTATTTTCTTGGTATATCGTCAATTTCACAAATTAAACTTTACTTTATTGTAATAAACGATTACCAAAACAATGTAGCATAAAAAACAGGTACTCGCACAATTCTGTTATGCAATATAACCTCCATCGTGCCCACAAACCTTTTCTCAATTATTTTTAAACTTTGTTTTTAAGCTTTTGTATAGATTGCTTTTGTCAGCATTCAGGGGTTTGTAAGCGCAATTAATCCATTAGAACGCATTTCAAACATGATTAGGCAACGTTGCTACTTTACCGCAACCCTTTAAGCTTCTGGAACCATTATAGCCCATTTCAATCCTGCTACTACAACGAAGAAGGAACAATTTATATAAGTAGGGAGAAAAGCACGCAGCTTGTTCATTTTCGTGCGTAATTAGAACCCCTGAGACCGTTGAAAGGGTGATTGTGCCGGAAGAATAAAAATATGAAATATCATCCCATTAACGAGAGAGGAACGATTAAACAGATAACAACAAAAAACAACGCCCAAATTTGCCATTATAAAAACGCGGTAATCCACTTGTATAAAGTTGCGTAAGGTTTTAATTTAACGTCTTTTTGTGAGTCGTAGTACGCCATGCTATACAGAATGACATTCCATCTACTACAGTTCAAATGCTCTAAAAATAAGCGTGATGTTTATACTCAATATTACGTCCCATTTCCAAGCTCACAGTGTCAGTAAAATAGAGGCACAAGTCAGTCGTGTCAAGCCTTGCCCGCATCTGCACGAGCCATAAACAATCACTTGAATTGGAACGCAACTCTTTTTTCGTTCGAACGCATTTGAATTTAAAAGGCGCGAAAATAGAATGTGTCTGCCTTGAACTTTACGTTGTTGTGTTTTGTTGAATTAAAAAAATATTTGTCAAAATGAAGGAGAATTTTGTTGTTTGTATCGTTTTTGCGATATTTTGTTTTCGAGGTGAGTTTTTATTTTTTATTTTTATGCATCGTTTACAGATTCCGAATAAGCTTTTTCAAGAATCAAATTAGAACATAATTATTATCTTATCTCGATGTAATGGAATTATAAGCAAATTGTAATAGTTCTTTGGCATTACCAGCTTTTAAAGACCTGCATTCCATGCAACCAATACGTAATGATTGACCAGCTTATAATTTGTATGTTAATCAAGGAACATGTTTCCACAGATTATTTCCTCTCTTAATCGGTATTACATGTTTAGTACTGTACCTCTACCAATTCTTTAACGTGTAGTTGGTTCACATATTAAAGATTAAAAAAAAATCTGTTTTGAGAAGCACTCTCCGAAAAAAAACAAACTATAATAGGTATATTTTGATGGAAAAATCTTGAAACTTAAAATTACATGAAAATAATGTGAAGGTATAGTCAGTTTATATTTTATTGTATTTATGTATAGAAATTAATTACCTCATGCGTAGAGTACGGAAACACAAAAAATAATAAATAAGCTTTGTTTTATTAAAAGTTACTTTAATCATTAACTTGGCGTTACCTACTAATATATACATTATTATTTAACGTAATGACTCATAACATGTCTTTTTTAGTTAAAGAATAACATCACAAAGCTGGCCTGCATCTACGTTACAAGGTCGAAGTAATTTTGCAATCAATGCCAGCCAATGGTTCTCATGGAAATGTTTCTAAAGTTATTGTATCAATAGACAATGATCTTGACCGACACTTTTAGTGTCAAACAGCCATGATTGACGGCAAGGACTTTCATTGTAGTCAAGAAAAAAGCAAAGACATTGCTCTAAATTGTACTAAAATTGTAGACTATTCGGTAAATAATAAGTAATAGATTAAAGTTATATAATCTTCTACGCATAAATAAGAGCCTTTTGAAGGGCCCATTTGTCTATCCTAAATGTATCTCGTGACATACTTTTTTCTTTGTAAAGAGCCTGCATTTTGGTAGACTGATATACTCTCTACATATATTATTGCCATGCATTTAAACACTTAGATATTCATTGGTTTATTTAGACAACTAAGCAATGTAATATGCATATGCGCTTCTTATAATAATATTTGGTTTGGTCAGATTGAAGGCCGGAGCTTTATTGCATACACAGTAGGAACACGCACTGACCGTCACGTTTTCTAACGGTATGTGGATAATTTCAGAGCTATATCCAGCATTCATTACTAACATTCGAAAAAGGTTTTATGTGTTATATTTCCGATGATTATATGGACACGTTATGTAACCTTTTTACTTGTGTAATTCATACGTATCTTCAAAGCCAGTCGAGAAACTAGGGCTACTATGACATTCAGAATTAGATGCATTAGGTATCGTGAATTGGACGTACCAAAGATAAATCAGAAATACTTGAAGTACCTTAGTACTTTGTACCTAATTACTGCGTAGTGCCAGGACAACAAGTATCGAAGACGATTTAAACTTGTAATTAATTATGCAATCAATTTATGGAAAACCTCCTTAAAACATGTTTTAGTTATAATCATGATGGGTTGTCGGCGAGCACATTATTTGTTTGCGAGAATTACAGATTGTGGTTAGTCGATTTTAATTCAATAATTTTAATTAAATTCAATGAACGGAATTAGCTCTCCGCATTACAAACGGACGACCTGAATAGTTGATACTAAAACCACAATCTACTACATATTTAACAAAGTCTGGGAAAACTGAAAATAGGGCTGTCAAAATGTACATGTTCCAGTGTTCAGTACAATGAAGTTTGTGCAACTCAATTTTCATTCTGTCTATCAAACTTGAAACCGTTCTGAACGGTTTATTCCTGCGTCGTGTGTCAAAACGAAATAAAATACATTTTTGATATTACTCAATTTTGCTGGTTCAGTAAAATTGAAATAAATCGCAATCTTTTCTGTAATCTTATGATTTCAATCTTTTGAGAATTTATTTTATAGGAAAATGAACAGTAGATAATGAAAATCAATTTTGCATTGGGATAGAGTATTTTTTGTCTTTAATAGCGCTTAGCAACCAAGGAATAGAGGCCTCGTGACCGCCTAGAAATGGAACTAAACATTACGTAATACGAGCTCAATCTCGTTGGTGACGGTACGAACATATTAAAAGAAACCCGTCAGTACCAAGTGATCATCATTCTCTCAAGTGATCCACTCATAGAAACTAATAATAAATCACCGTCATACGGGTAGGTCAAGAGCACCATCACTAATCTATTGACCCCTTTGTATTTACTATAACAATATTGATTCAAATCTATTATGAATAATCACCATAACTAACATTCCAATAGTGTCAGGATTTTTTTTTTAAGTATCGATAACCTCGAAGGTCTAATAGAAACTCATGAAATATGAAAGTTTGTGGCCATAATTTAAAACGGATTCGATTTTTTAATGCGGAATCAACGTGAAGAAACAAAACTATAAAACGCACTACCGTCTTTTCTTACCTGAAAGTAATTATTACGAACATTATGTTGTGTAATATAACACTTTTGCAGGAACCTGCATGTTCCGTTAGAGATAAATAAATAACAGCATTTTCTTTTGATCGCAATTTTCAGATGTTATTTTTAGACTCCACTTCCTAGGGACGAAATTGAAGAATTCTCGATAGCAATAAGATTTATTTTGGTATCTAAACAAATGTTGCGTATATTTACATTCCTATTAAAGTTAGTTTAAATATCACGTCAAATGCTCACAGTGTAAATATTTGAAATCGAGTACGAATCGGGAGGCAGAATAAACATGTTAATGTTTTGTAAATGTGTGTATTTAGTGTTTGATAATTCACTGTATTTGTGAAACGGAATATCAATAGAATTAGTATATCTATCAAATAACCACCACGAGCATAATTTAAAAAGTACTACACATGATTCATAACACATGAGCATAATTGAAAAAGTAAAAAATACTACAAACATCGGTACAATCGCTACAATGCATCGGTATTTTAATTTAGGTTTAAATAATATATGACACTTACTTGAGAACTGAAAACTTAGAATTATGTTCGGCAACATTTGGTTCAGACTAATAAAATGTTAGCCTTACAACAAAATATTATCATATCAGATTTAATTGTCTTTTAAACTAGTGTCTAAAGTGATAGGGAGACAAAGAGTTAATGGTTGTAAAAAACTAAAAAAAAGTAAATTCCTTCAGTAAATCATCATCATCCTAGCCTTTTACCAATTATATTGGGTAGTGGCTCACGTAAATAAATGTATTCTTTATAAGCAAAATCAAGAGGATAAAATATTGTCGATACTTCAAGTGATCCTGCAATTGAGGACTAGTTTATTTCCGTGTAAATTTCAGTTTTAAGCAGGGTTATATAAAAACAGAGAAAAACAAAACAATTTCGTGTTCAGTCTCATAATAGCTCAACAAACATTACAATAATAGCTAAATAAACAGCATTGCAAAACGCACTCGGTTCCATACAAACAAGTGTTAGTTACCGTAACAAAATATTTAAAAGCGTAACGTTAGGAGCGTGCATCAACGACAATTTGATGCGTTCGGTCACCGACTAGTTGAGCTCGTTAAGCAAACGTGACGTTATCAATTCCTGAAATTATGAGGCCCATTATTTGTGTCATGGTGCCACTAAATGGGATGCGTGGTACTTCATATGTGTTCAGATGAAAGAAGCCGGTTTTTGCTTTCTCTGTACAATATTACTTGATGCGATACTCGACTTTCATTGTCTTAGTGTTTTAAGTGAGTATTTTAGTGGAAATGTGTAAATACTAATTGCCGAACGATTCCACACACCTTTAGTCGAATTTTCTCTCAAGTTCTACTAAATTACTAACCCAAAATCGGAGGTTATTTGAACTGGCTATCATTACCCGATTTTTATATTATTGAATACTGGAAAAATAAAATTCTCTGAATACTGTTAGTGTTTTTCGCTTTAAGCCGTTCAGTAAAAAACTGTAACATTTCCTAGAATTAAAATTAAAAAAAAAACTAAACCTTTTTGTATTTGTTCCGTTCGTATATTTTACGTCCGAAAAATTTTCAACGAATTCTCAATCGGCAAAAAAAACTACGTCAGTCATAATAAAATTCTACCAAAAAGGGATTTTCATTTGACTTGTATTGTGTAGCTACTTGTTGCTCGGGTATGGTATTAGGTCAATGTATCTTACTTTATTTGAGTTTTACGATGAACGTTTAAGGTCGGAACTCAAATACTTACTCCTGATTTGCCCTTATTAAGCTCCAAGACTAATATCGTTCACGAAATTTATTCAATTGGATAATAACGTCGGTTCTTGACTGACATAAAACAAAATATTAAGAATGAAACTGGTTTATTCAAATAAGTATTTCTTTTCTCGATTCTTCATCTAGGTATAGGAGTAGGAACCCTTAGGACTTTGGTACAGCTTATGCTATACATATAGTGGTTGTACTAAAAAATATTAATTTAATGGTTGAAGAAACATTACTGCATGTATGTTAGGAAAAGCTAGCCTTACCGCATATTAGAAACATTTATTAATAGTTCATGTCTGGACTTCTAAAACCTATTCAGATTAAAATTACACGCAAGGAATAAACTAAATTTACCCACCAATATTCCAATGTTACCGAAAAAGAAGTGCCTGTTTTATAAATACTTTTCATGTTCATCCAAAACCACTCTTATTTACTCTTAATAAGGGATCAGGCTTTTAGACTAATGTATCCAACATTTTACGCAAAAATAAAACCATTTAGAAACTTGAAACGGTAATAGAAGAAGATACTTTCAAAATAATTATGTTTCCTTATTACGTACGTTATTTTGATCTTTATGAGATTAATTTATATTGCCATGGGACGAATGGAGCATAAAATGAAATAATGTAAGGTCCCAAAAACCTTGATCCCTAACTAAAACTTAAAAAAAATCTAGTCAATTCAAACCTCCTTCCGCAGACTAATTAACTTGATTACCTTTAATGTTCCTATAAAGCTGATTTTATCTCACAATAGCGCCGAAGCACGTCACAATGCATGCCCTAATTAGTTCCAGATGTATCGTAACTATTTATAGGGAACTTATAGCCCATGACCTAATATAGCTTTTATGATCACACCTATTTTAGAACTTATAGGAGAACAAAATATTAACGAGCGTCGTTAGTGAGAAACTATTGTGATTAGAATACGGTTTTTGGTCGTAAAAATGTGATGGGTACATGTTAGCGACTGCTATAGCTACCATACGATATTCTATACATTGGCTTTTTGTATCACCTAAAAACAAGGCAAAATTTTTGAAAAAAGCTTTTAATTTCACCGAAGATAATTTCGTAACCTGACACTTAAACGTAAAATTGGAAAAGGGTTAATCGCGTTTTTGCACTATTAATTCAACGTATTGCCATGCACCGACATTCAAACGCGTATGGCGATGCACGATGGTTTAGGCTTTTTCGCCACTTCTTCCCTCAAGGAGGTGGTTGACCATGAAGATTCCCCTGCGTTTCCAAAAAAAGATTCATGTGCTTCCTTTTATTCGAAACAGAAGTCGTGTATTTTGTGCAATCATGACACAAATCATAAATTGTAGTCTCTACGTAAAGAGGGATAAGAGTCTGTAGAATTATTGTCGAGCTATGTCAAAGAAACGGACGTAAAACACTATACTTAATGATAGCACCGCCATTACAATAAAATGAATACGTCTTCCGACAAAAACGGGAAATATTCATATCCGTGCAGATGTCCAATTCCATTCATATCCCGTGTCAAGTACTTGACGAAGGTATTCAAATACCTTGTGAGAAAATATATCATTTCTAGTTTTCTTTAGACTCCAGTCAGACCGATATCATTTCGATAGCTGGAGAGCATTTATAGAAATGCCTTTTGTTCTGATATCACATGACTTATGTTTTCATTGATTTTGTTTTGTTTATTAATTTTTCAAAATTTGAACGAATTTCCTCGAAGTCGTCAACGTTATTTTTGAAAGTAGAATATTTCAGAATAGACTGTTTCTATTTACTTAGCACTATGAATATTTTTTATGGCATTTGCCTTCTTGTTGTTGAAACTAAGTTGCAATAAATATGATACGGGGAAGCAAAAATCGTATTCACTCAGTATCATTAAGAACCAATAAATACTGATATGTAAAGGCACATTACAACCTAATACACAAATACTCGTCTTTCAACTAAGATTGATGACTTGCATAAACTGCGTGCGGACAAACGAGAACAATCAACTAACAATATATTTTACAATGGCTTATTGTAAGGCTACTGTCGCCCATAGTACCCGCTGCAAATCGAAAATGATCGAAATCGGAATAAAAACTATCCTGTGTTAATCCAAGTTGTAAACTATGAGCGTACCAAATGGAAGTAGGATTGTTCCTAGAACCAGAACCCAATTCAAAATGTACTGATTAAACCTCCATCCATCTGTTCCAAATTATTTAGAACACTAATTGGCTAACTAGGCCCCACAAACATCCACCACCTAGTTCGACAATGGAGTTTAGCTCAATTATTACTGGCTCCTATTCTCATAATTCAGGTCCCTATTATGAAGACGTTGCTATATTTCGTAACGTATCAAGAATGTATCGTGACCGCAAAATGTTTAAACTTTTATGATCATGAAACGCTTAAGAACGAATTAAGAGCTTTATTTCGATGGTTTGGACTTTGCCCGGCAGTGGGGTTGTTATAAATAAATTGAGTAAACAATATTATACTGAGATTTTTGTAATGTGGTATGTAATATATAGACTTTACTATTTACACTCTTTATTTTGCTTGATGACAACTTTATTGGTATTCCTGTCAAAATAATAAAGCATGCGTAATCAATGGCAATAGTAGAGACTAGTTTATTATATTTTATGCTATCATAATAGGTCCCTTAGTCAGTCTGACATTGTTTTGTGAGCTACACCGTGACGCGCCAGCTATTTTTGTTTTATTCAGATGGACAGTGATTAACACCCATGTGCACTCAATGTCAGTGGTCACATTTTATGTACAATAAATTTGGGTTATTTTCATACATAATAAAGTTTGTGTATGAATGAAATATAGTTTGTGGGAGATGTCTGTTACTCATTTATGATTGCGAATTGTCATGGGTAATTCCATTCTAATTTATTTATATATTACATTCGATTCAACAAACGACGTTGGTTTTTTGACGTTAGAAATAGGCTGACTATATGACAATAACAATGGAAAACGATCTATTCAGACAATACAAAAAAAGATGGAGCAACAGATAATCTTAAAGATATAGCACATACTTTGCATAAACCAATGAATACAAACAACTATGAATTTGCAAGTACGAAAGAAATATATCAGTTGTACAGACTAGGAGGGAGACTAGGTATCTCAAACTAGGAGGAGAGTTCAAATATTAGCAAAGAAGAAGATTACATTGAATATAATACGTATATAAAGTACGCGAAACAATTTGTGTTTAACAAACAAGTACGTAGCTATAATAGCGTTGTAATGGGGCTTAATTGAACGACGACGCGGCGACGATAGTTTATGTCACTTTAATAATACTTCGCGCACGCCGGCCGACTGGTAACAAGTGTCGATAATATAACGAGTAAATTATATGACGATTAGCCTGATACCGTGGTAGGGGGGTGGTGGAGACATGATCTATGAAAGTAATTTTGGCTAGGTTGTTGTTTTATCATCGTACGGGTAGGTTTGGTACATGCGTAACTGTGTTTTAGAAACAGTGATAAATGTTTTCGTAATATCTGGATGGATATTTTAAATAATAAGTAATAAACGTTATCTTGATTTATTCTTTATACATATAAATAATCTACATACAATTCCAACAAAGTGATTTTTTTTTATATCTGCAATCCACTTGCCGAGTATATAATATGAATTGTATTGTGGTTTCGAAGGTAATAAAATACTATTGCAAACTAAAAAATGCAAAAAAAAATCTTCAATATTTTTGACACCTCGTGTACGTTTTTGAACGAAGCTTAATAAACGTTTATTCTATAAAACTTACATTGCTTTTCAATTACATTGGAAAATATTACATACAAAAAAACATATTCCTGAAACCTGATTTCGGTTTAATAACGCCCTACAATCCTCCAATGAGTAGCGAAAGTAAGCCTCTTTGTTCTTACATAAGGTCGATATTAGTTTAAAATTGTTGCCTGCCAGTTAGATGGTTTACTGAAAACCAAAAAACTGATCAATAACCTGTATTGAAAAGCGATATTCTCTCGGACCCCCTCATTTAAATCTCACGCTCATTTTATAGGTTTTTTTTCTATAAAAATAACGTGAGGGCTTTCCCCCCGATGTTTTCCATGTGCTAATTCCTACACTTGGGAGAAATAACATTAAATCGTAGTGGCTTGCGCCGTTTCCAATGCTTTCCCGCTAACGAACCGATAATTTAGGGGGAAGGAAAGTGTTCCTTGGATTTACGAAGAAGATATTTTTTAAGATTTTCTCTTGTTTTGTGGCGTACGCAAAAACGGGGCGATGAAAGTGAAAGTAGGAATCTACTAATGTGATGTGATGATACACTTTACATTGTTATGGTGGTAGTTTACTTAATAATAAATAATACGTACATAGAGTTGGTCGGTATAAATTTGTGCCGTTTGCATGTGGATTCACTTTGTGGTAGGTACTGTTAAAAAGCACTCAAATGATCATTTTATTTCTACAACTATCCATGGCAGCCGAATAACTTAGCTAGGTAGGTCAAGGTCAATTTTCACCTAATTATTTCAACAAGCATTTCGCGCGATATGAATAAAAGTTACGTCACAACTGAAGAGCAGGAAGTATTAAATAAAATTGTGACAACTTTTGCTCCTTATGACATAGATGTTTCTAACGTCCTAAATTGTTCCGACCTTGCATTCCTTTAAAGATATGAGACAATTCCCAACATAAATTATTATATTCAGCTACATGATTCAGATCCATCCATGACATGGCTGTGCTTGACTGAATGACATAAGGGATCTTTATCTAGAGATCTGTAACGTGTGTTAATTTATTTCTTGTTTTTTTTAGATTTAATCTAGTAAATTTCTTTTTATAAGGATTTACGAAGTAATATTACTTGATCTTATAAGAACTCACAAAAATAGTATCTTTTTATGATTTCGTTTCAATGACGGAAGTGACTAATTGTAATATAATGTTGACATATTTATTTAAATAAAAACTCTTTATGGACCGGCAAACAATCTTATGTGTTGTATGGATATAAAAATAATTTGTCGTTTGTATTAAGTTTATTTTTTGGCGTGTAGTTTCGAAAGTTGAGGACATTTCTCACCGATCCAAAACACAGAAATTTTGGGTAATTAAAACGGTTCATATTTCAGTACAATAAAATTAATTAATTAGCCCTCGACGAAAAATTTAATTTACAATTTGTATGTGTTATAGCGGGCACAGTTTGTTTATAAAATTACTATTTACTATGAGGTCATTAAAATTTAATAGTCGCGCACAAGCTCACTTCCATACGTTATTTAATAAATAGTTTTTTGTTTACTTTTGTAGAGTCACACTCATTCGAATTATACTTTAACGAGACATGATTTTAAAACAATTTCATATTGTAACTATATTTACATTGAACAGAGACCACAAATTGTGAAAACACAATGTTATTTGAATGATGTCAAACTTCATTAAACATTAATACGATCGAACTAAATTGATGAATATATTTGCCGAAAACACTGTTTTTGCAATACATAATGAAAGATAATTGCATTGTCAAAATATGAATGTCGTGACGTTAGCATAACCTTGGCTAGGTCATGGTCGCTAGTCACTGAGCCCACATCCATGTTTAATAACTAATTATGATGTAGACATTACCGGCTCCGTACGACCTTTAATGGTTCAAGCTTTATTAAGTTTCCTTGTAAGCAAATGCGTCATTGGTGTTAATGTTTAGCTCAACATGTGTGGTCTTATAACTACATAATTTACTGTTTATTAATGGGAGATTCTAAACTGCTTCAATTCATTAAGTTCACATAAGTTTAGTGTGTGATGTAAAGGTGAATAGGTCGGTGATTCAAAATGTCAATGGCAAACATCGACATTTTGTAAAGCAAGATAAGCTGAAAATAAACAAAATCTTAAATTGTACCAAAACAAGTTGTACGCTAACAATTCATACAAAACACACGATAACAGTCCTGATAGGAGCTGTTTCTCTTCTCAGATTTTCCACTTCGCGTAAAAAGCTATCTATAAAAGTAAATATTTTCCCTTTTATGTACCATAAGTCAGTTGAATAGCTATAATAACAGTAGCAGTAACATCGTTAGGAGCACTGAATAGGGGTTTTCAATACGTCCGACCAATAAGCCTTCGCTATTGATTACGAGAAGACACAGGTCGAACACAATTTTCGGGCACTCCGTCAATTTTATCTGATGATTTTATCTATCTGTCGTCTGTGGGGATTCTTGTAATATTGTCGGGACAAAATAATGATTTGCGGAGGTTTAGATACCTTTGATGTTGCGAATAAAGTTTACAATATTTGGTGATACTGGATATTGATTTACTTAGTACAACATAATACTTAGTTTTAGTGAGCTAGTACTTAGATGTATCACATCTTAGTAGATGTCTCATCAAAATGGGCTTAGATTTTATACATTCTATTATATGTACTTGGCCCTGAAATGAGTATTCAATGTTGTACCTATTTGGAGATTAAAAGTTGGAGTTGTCTAGCTGCTGGTCTGGTCTACTTCCGGAAATTTGCCGCTTAGATAAGGAAGCGTTTAGATAACTCATCCAGATCAAATTTGTAAAAAAATTAATCATAAAAGATATTGCGGTTTTAAATAACACAATCCATCTGTGACAAAACTTTTTACATTCCAAACTCTATAATAAGTTGTATGATTTTTCGGGTAATATTTAACTGCGATCTAATCCCGACAAACTCAACTGATCCGATAATGAACTTATATAAAAGTTTAATATTACGTTACGCGTCGAAAGAGCGGGATTGCGATCTTTCCCGACGACTGACTTTCACCAAAGTTAAATAAGCTATGCCGTAAGAAAACTCGGGCAATCTACCTCGTCAAATATAAGTACGGTTCCCCTTAATATGAAGTTATATTGTGGAGACGTAAGTAATATATGGAAGGATTTCCCATTTGTTATTTTGGTTTATTTATAGATAACATTATTACGTACGTTCATGAGTATCTCGGTGAATTATTATAAAGAATAGTTTGAGTATATACAATAGTTATAATTTCGATAACATTGTAAAATTTCATATTGCAAGATAAGTTGAAAACCGATAATTTAGAAAAAAGTACGAGCGAGAAATCCTCGGTTTTCCGCTATTCCTTTCTAATTTGAATAATGAATGAACTAGAGTCTGCGGCCGTTGGTTAAGTGTTTCCCAATAGTTAGTTCCTCCTAGTTTTAAAGAATGTATATGAGGCCATAGAGAACTAACATTATATTTAATCATAAATGTTTAAATAAATGACAGTTATTTCATGGCAGTACACTCTGAATTTACGTATATAATAAAAAGGTTTATTTTCCGATTTTTCTAAATACTATGTACTTGTAGAAGTATGTCTAGTATTATAGTTAATAAAAAAAATCTACAATACTGCAAATATATCGTTACATCACAACTTGTAGATTCTACTTTAGTATTAAGGATACCAAATTTAAAAATCCCACTTCAATATAGATTACTAACGCACTCGTTAATCAATAACATTTTATACCGAATATTGATTTGTGTCCATCTTCAATCTATTTGCATAACAGATATATCGCATGTATGTTAGCAGAAATGTCATTCAAAGGTAGCATCATACGACATATCTTTGTTAACAACGTTTCCGTTGCAGTCAGTACCGCCTGCATACAAGAGAATTTCGAGAACAATCGCAGTGTGACAACAGGGAGCGTGTTCTACGAAGACTGTTGCTGTACGGAACCCGGTCACACTGTGGGGGAACTTCTATGGCTAGACCCTAACAACAAAGTCATACAGCTGGGCCGGTATGATACATACGTTTTGTGTTATGCTAAAGTGAATCTAGACTAATTTAAATAAGTCAGTGGGAGTGATGTTAAGAGAATTAAAATATTATTTAACTTTTATCTAACTTTATTCGGTCTTTTATGTCCAAAAAGATTTTCTTTTTCTTTCCACCTATTTATTCACCTTGACTTATGGGTTATATTGGATCAACTTAAGATATGGCGCGATATTATAGTCGTCAAGATAGTCCATGCCATGCAACGGTTTCACTAACGCATGTATATTAACTGGGTCGAATCGCGGCTTCTGAACCCGTCAGCTCATATTATAGGACTTTAGTTTCATCTGAAACAAGTTGGACATTCTCGATAAACAAGCGTGCGAAATCCGTTAGATATTTTAAATGTTATAATGTTAGTGAAGATATTCTATAGAAATAATTCGTCAAGAACTAAATAAGAGCATTGTTTTCACAAGACCAGGTACATCTTTAAATGTGTACACCGAGGAGCAGGGTGAGTGCCTGTCTCTGTTCATCCAAGAGCTAAGCAAGACTATGGCTGGGACCTTCAGGTGTGTTGCACATGTCGACGGCAGCACATACACACAGAAGCACAACATTGATGTGTATGGTTAGTCACCTTTTTTTTTCTAGCCCCTACTTTGCCGATTTGGGGGAAAAATAAATCAAACTAAAGAAACAGTCTCTTTCCATATTCTCCAGGTTCCATATTATTATTTACTATATGGGAAAGGATTTTGTTTTCTCCTATCACACACTCGTGTATCGTGTCATATTAAATTCTACATAATAATTCTAAAATTGTTTCGTTGCGACAATGATCGACTAATAAACGAACTTGTCACACTTGTTTCCAATTAATTCTTTTTTAGAAAAAAAACTGCTTTTTTCTACAATTTCGATGCATTGAAGCTTTCTCTTTCAGATCAATTATATTTCTTCAATACTCCATTAAATCAGTATATAGTGCATAACAACGATTCTCTAATCACGTGTGAAGCGAAAGGCGCTTCACCACCCTTTATTAGGTGGTATAGAGGAAAGGATGGGCAACATGAGGTAAATGGTCTATTTTTCATTTAACTTTTGAAAACCATTCCATAAGCAATTACATACGTTTTAGGCAGTATGTTATTCTTTTGGTTCATAACAGCCTCCTGTATTGCATAACGAACTGTATTTTCAATGGTTACAAATTATACTTTAAAAAAAGATCACATCATATTTATTTGTTTTTAACATCCCTTGAAAATCCATAGGTGATTATTTATTGGAAAATTATTTACAGATCACCAACGATACTATAAAATATCAGTTCATGCCAACAGGGCTGATAATAAAGAATGTCAACAATGACGATGATGGGATATACAAATGTTCAGCGTCAGTTCTGTCAACTGGCGAAGAAGTCGAAGAAGATATAGATGTTAAAGTAAGTGGGAAAGAGACTCTATATAACAAACAAACATGTGAGTGAGATAGTGACCTATGTTTCATATATCATCATCTTCCTCCCTTATGGGTTGAGGATGTCAGAATCATTTTGGGATATAAACCTGTTGACGTATTAAAGAAAAACATAAGTATTTTTTCCCTTCAGGTAATGACTCCACCAATGATAACAGACTTATCAGCAAGTCCAGGTGCAGTTGTTACGGCTGGTGAACCGGTTACAATTCAATGCAACGCTGAAGGCTTGCCTGAACCTGAATTTATATGGAAGAAACCTGAAAACGTAAGAACAACAATTGTTGGGTAAACATTTTAGTCGAAACTTAAGTTATTGGGTGTCGCAGAAGAGTAGATTTATTGTTTTAGTATGCTTCAATTAATAATCCAGAAAATACATTAATGAATTAGAAACATTTATCCATAAGCGGCGGTGTTTGCTCACCAGAAGCATTTAATGCATTTAATTAATGCATATTCATTGTAAAATATCAATACCCAAACTTGACACTGCTAATATATTCCCATAATTCTAGAACTCAGAAGAAAACAACAGCACAAGTTCAATAATAGTTATAAACAACACGATTCGGTTTTCAAGCATAGAGGCAGAAGACGCCGGTACTTACGAGTGCATCGCTCGGAACTTTGTCGGCTCCGCAACAAAGAGTATTGACATTGTGGTAATTAATCCATTGTTTCATTTTAACTTTAGTTAGTTTAAGGTTTAAAGACATTGTACATTGTTTTACATGAAAATGTCTATTGTGCTTGACTAATATGTAAAAGCATAAAAAAGGTGAACTCGTAGATTAATTGTAAAAAAAACATTGTTGACTATAATTTCATTACCTTGTTTTATTTATAACATAGTACTTCTAAATATACTTTTTTGTCCACCTTATCTTTTTAAAACCATTGTCGGGGTTATTTTTTTTTTTCAACTTTGACACCCCATTTTTTGCTATGTAAAAAAGTTCCCTTAAAAAGCTATTAGTTGATAGTAGTGAAATACTTCAAACTGTTTTATATTAAAAGTCTCCTTGAACTACGGTTACAGGTACACACATACCCAGAGATCATAGATTTCCTCAACATAACAGCGACGGAAGGTGATCAGATACCGATGTATTGTAACGCGACTGGCATCCCTGAACCGAATATAACAATTACTTACGAAGGAAAAAGTTGGGACGACGAAAGGTAAGTTATTTAGAAAGGGTGTTATAATAATAAGAGGGGTTAAAGAATTACATAAACAATTATTTAAGTAATGAAGTCGGCTTTTGTAAACTGTCGTAAGGTTTTAGCATTCACTTATTATATCGGCATGTGATGTAGGTTACCTACTGTTGTATAAAAGGCAACTTCTATCTTAATCTGACGCATACGCCCAATCTTTTTAACAATATAGAAGAATATAGTGATCCTCGTGACTACAGGTCTGTTTCAATGATCTTCATTAATGAAAAATATTTTTTGTTTAAGGGAAACCGAATATGATGAGGAGATACCAAATTTTTCACTTCTCACTGCCAATAGATCAAAGGCGGGAATATACGTTTGTAATGCAAGCAATTCTGGTAAGTGATTTTGGGATAATAATATATTAATCTGTTTAGCGTACGAATGGGCTCAACTACAAATTGTATCCATTACATTTAACTTCTTCCAATGAAGTAGAATACATATTATCAAATTACAATTAGGTAAATTGAAGAAGAATAAATCCTTCTTTTTCCTACCCCCTATTTTGGAGACCCCTCCTTTTTAGTTTGCAACATTCAAGTCACATGCACTAAGACACCCAGACTCAGGACAAGTATTTGTGGATCACAGAAATCGCGGTTTGGTGTGTTGACCTAAAATTGAAAATAACTAAAGTAATTTTTTGATACTTGTTGTACTATCTGTGACTGCTTCTGTTTGTTTGTTAGTTAATGTTTCATGTGATAACTTACTTGATCCTTTTTTTCACCAGTGGACATGACAACAGAGGCGATATACCTAACAGTACTACACAAGCCATATTTCGTTGAACCTATCGAGACGTTATGGGGATGGAGTGGAGAAAGAATTAACATCAGTTGTGCCCACGAAAGCAATCCACCATCTAATACTACTTGGATGTAAGTTATCGATGAACATTTGTTAACATATATTACTGTATTTTTTTCTCTAGCATATAGTTTTGGTAAACTTCTTCGTAAATCTTGAAAAAAAAAATTATTTAAATATTCCCAAGTTCCTATTATAAAGCAACGATTTTGTGAAAAAGCCAACACGTACCGCATTTCTTCAAATTCTGACGTCACTTCAGAGAAAATAACAATTATAATATTTAAGGTGATGTAACAACTCATATTAGTCCTTAAATAAAATATCATTATTGATTACTTCTTCACAGGTATTGGAAGGGTAACTTCTCGACTATCGGTAACGAAGACATGCCGACAATAGACAGCATAGTTCTGGACTACGACAGTCAGTTAGAGCATTCGTTCCTCTTCACCGACCAGTTTGCTCCTTACGGCAAACACGAATGTAAAGCCAAAAATGAGATTGGTGAGACTATCAAAGCTTATTATATAAGAAAAGGATTTCCGCCAGGACCAGTTCTGAACGTGAGTACAAAAATAGATCATCTGCTTCTTGCCATAAGAGTGGCTTTATAAAACCCCAAACTAATGAATGAAAACATGTTTTTTTTTTTCAATAACCCTTTATTAAAAAAAATACAATTATTATTCTTTCAGGCACATTTTTTTTAATTCCATGTATTTCCAAAGTAATTATGTTCCAAAGTAATTCCATGAAATTCTAATGAAGAATGTTAACTATCCAGCACGATAACTACAAAACTACAATTACCTCAACATGTACAATATCCTTAATCGTTAGTAGTATCTTTAAACAAAGAGAATATGTGACTTGGAAAAGCGAAATGAACTAGAGTTAAATGTCTGGTCTGAATTTTAAAACATTGCTCGCACTACTTCCTCTATTGAGCACACTTAACAAATCACGAACCAAAGCCATGACCTTTTCTATCTTCACACAACCAAAGAATTTAAATTCTGCATACATTAAGGCAGCTGAGTTAAGTATTTTAAAGTCTGTTACTAAACAAACACAAAGTTAATTTGAATCACAAATAGAATCTGTCATTATGGCTTCTCACTTCTTTGAAATTGAACGAGGAGCTTGTATTTTCAGCTTTGTTGCGTAACTTTGCAAGTGTTCCACAAATTTTCAGTATTCGAGTAATTGACAATTTAAGTTTATAAATGCGACTATCAACTCTGTCACTTTATTCAAAACATGTTTTAATTAGAGTGACTAGCTTATTAACCTTAAAATTTTGTTAAAACACTTAGGTTCCTAATTACAAATAGCGACTTTACCCAATATTGATTTGCATTTTACGATATTGTTGTATGTTTTACGTGGTAGTTATAGTATTAATGACTTTCAAAAGACATTGAAAGAGAGATTATATTTCATAACAACTGAAAGTAACCAAATATTAATTTCGTACGTGTAACGATTGGTACGATTTTCCCCGAATATTAAAAAAAAGATACTTGGTATTGGTAACTTTGGTTTTATCCAAATAGCATAATTACCTATCGAATAATTAAGTAACAGCAACCATTTATAACGTTTGTACCAGGCTACCACTATCGTCGCGACCGCAACATCAGCCACTTTCGAAATCGAACCCCCATCGTCCAACGATGGCCCGAGCGTCATCGGTTACATCGCCGAGTACGACGAAGCAAACAACTATGACGTCACAAATATCCACCCGAACAGAACTTGGGCGATTGGAATTCCTTTCAAGTTGGAGAAGCTGCGGCCCAACACTACGTACCACATCAGGTTCGCCGCCATCAACCGCGTCGGCGCCGGACACTGGAGCGATACCGTCGAGTTTGATACTATGGATAAGTAAGTACTGAACGACTTACGATTTTCATCTTTGTTGTTATTGCAGCAAGAGTTATTTTCGATCCCGTTTCCTATCGTACTTGCCTAGCTATAGATTGCTATATGTATCAACATGACTCAAAGTTGTATTTCCGTCTCCTTTAATTCAAAGTCAAACTATACTATATTTTTTACTCCAGTATCAACATTAAAAGACGTCATTATAGTCAGCGTACATTACTTTGGTAACAAGTTTTGATAATTAAGATGACGAAGCAGTATTCTTAACAAGACTGGTACTTGACGGAATTAAACCAATTTTATAGACGAAAAAATTGATTGAAATTGACGGACTGTTACAAAAAATATCTGTATCTCAGTATTCGGGAAGAAATTACTTTTAAATTATTATACAGACAATGAAAGTAAATAATTCTACAAAACTCGAAATTCTTTTAGTAAAATTCATTCTATTTTCAGACTCACTGTTTTTAATTAACTATCTTTCTAGATACTGTTTGTCTTGCTCTAAATATTTTTAACAATTAAGAAAACTAACAATAGAATAGAATTTCAATACTTAATGAACTAAATTTTTGTTCACATTAATTTTCATTGACTTTCATGAATGACTTTTAAAACTATTACATTTGTGTGGTCTGCAACAGTAATATATCGGTACACATAATCGTCCCAGAAAACTTTCAAGGATGTGTTAAGCTACGTCAGGCAAATATAGGCGGCAACAGATTCTACATCCCAAAACAGAATAACGCTGACCCTGAGATTTTTACCGATTAATTTTCCCGCCTGTACCGCATCACATACTTTACAATTCAAATTTTAGCAGACGTTTTTCTACATAAGCTCTGTTCTATTTCTGTTTCGTAAGCCTCATTATAACTTTGTAGGTCAGCCCCAGAGCCACCGATATGGCAAGTGGACGCGCTCCAGATCTCATCGAGCAAGGTGCTAAAGTGGAGAGAACCCGAAGACAATGGCGAGCCCATAGATTACTATGTCCTTCGATACTGCCAGGTAGGTCTTCTGTGACGTCATTAGACAGCGAATGGGTATTAGTGGGTACAGAGTAATGTTATTGCCCTATAGTTTGTATTAGTTTAGATTATCGATACTGTTAAATTTTATTGTATTTGTTGTTTAAATATATTTTAAACTTTATACTGGAAATTATGATATTTTCATAGTATGGTGTTATTTACTCTGGAAAAAGAATTTGTTTATTACAATAGCCTTAATTACTACTGTACGGAACGAACCATGTATTATCATCTTAACCATAGGTAATAATAATATGTTACATTTTACCATTATTTGCATCTCAAAAACTCATGAATATTCCAAGTATTTCAGTATGATATTTGAAGTCCAATAATTGTTATAACGAAATACACAAATTAATGGAGTAACTAGATATTTGTTTTTCCTTCTACCACGAAAGTATATTCACAGCCGATGTTATTTTTACCAGCAATAATGACTTCCTCGTAACAATTTTTGTAAAAACCTATTTGGATTGCTTTTTAAATCATTAATTTGTTAAATGAGAAGTCATTTTCCGATATCGATATCGTATTTTAGTAAACAATGAGATCGATTTGATAGGACGTTAACGTAAGCGAAAAATTAGATTTTGCATTAATTGAAGAAGCGAAAAAGTAGAGCTAAAATTTTTAATTTTGCCTTTATTCTTCTACCGTTCTCGGCTTCCGTTCAAAATTTTTACAAACGATTTTAGTCAGACTACACAGATTGTGAGCAAAATATGAATATGACCTACCAGAGTTTTGAAAACCTGTGTCTTCGTTTAAATTATTATATTTTTTTATTATTATTATGTAAACCGAACTAATTCCACATGTTACGTAACGTAGTAACATGCAATTACATATTTGACTCTACTTTTGGATTACTCTAAATGTTTAGCTCCCATTTTGTTTCTGCTAAGAAAATTGTAGAAACAAATATACAGTGCTCTACATACCCCTGGCAACAAAAATTTAAAGAATCATTATTTTCATCATCATCTCCGGAAGGCATCACCCTCTGCTTGCAACAGGCCTTTTTTTCTGTCTATTACAAATATTCTTAATACCACAACAGCTAAATACCACTTGAAACATTCTTACAGATGACCGACAGCTTTGACGAGGGCGCCTGCACGGAGGTGAGGCTAGACGCGGCTACTGAGCTGGAAGTCAAGGACCTGCAACACAACTCCACCTACTACTTCGAACTGATCGCACATAATGTAGAAGGCAACTCTACACCTGCTAACTTCTCGTTAACTATTCCAGGTATATTATTGGTCTTGATCCATTTGTTTTAGATACTGAGCAGTATCTTTCTGTGAGAGTAATATCTGACAAATACCTTTTGTATTACTACAATTGTTGACAGCAAAGCCAGTGTCGCATCACACATACCTTATATACGAGAGTCGTATGTTTTGTGTTTAAACTGCACTTTCCCCAAATTGAAGACTTAATAGTTAAACTATTTAAAAAATATGTTTTTAAAACGGTACATTAAAATTAAATGAAAATTATTTTGCAAATCTATTGACGATCAAAAGTTTAATTAGATTGTTGTCCAAGCTTGTGATTTGGTCTCTTCTACAATCAAATTTTCAAAATCTACATCAATAATAAATGTTTTTATTTCACAGCTTCAATGATGAGTGAAGATTTACCAGCTATATCAGCCGGCGCAGTTATAGGCATAGCAGTAATAATCATAGTCCTCGCCATAGTATTAATAGACTTATTACTGTTTTTCTGGCGAAAGCAGGGCATGATAGCAAGCTGCTGTTCCAAGAAGAACAAAAAAAGGAAACCGAGTGAATTGAACTCCCGGTAAGTGGAAACCAAATTTTCTTTTACATTAATTATGACGTATATTGATGTCGCCACCAAATTTTAGTAATTGGTAGGTTTACTTTTTCCTGTCGTTATAACAATTTCAAGATTTCAAGAACTCTTGTTAAAATAATAAGAGACTTACTAATGAAACGGCTCATTAAAAGCTCAAGCTACGAATATCAAAATTTTCCTGTTAATTAAAACGAAAAGTAATAAACGACAAATCAAATCTAAATTAAGTAAGTCATCTTCAATTCAATCAAGCAAAATCCAATTCTCGGAAAGATTAATGAAAAATCGAGTATAATTTGTCTTGGATTGCGTCACCTTAACCTCGTTTTTTCTAAAGCTTTTAAATAACGCTAACGTCTTATTGATTTTCAGTGACAAGAAAGGTCTGTTGAAAGACAACGGGGAATCGGGCACAGACGATACTTTGAGGAGGCCCAACAATGGGCACAAAGAGTACGAATACAATAAGACCACTGGCATTATTACCGGGAAACATTCCTCTGTTTAGAGTGAGGAATTTTAAAACGTTTAGGACTGTGAACCGTGCCATTCTTTCGGGAAATCTGTTGCTTTACTTTTATCTTTTACCTTTTGAGGACTTTCCTTTGGAGTAGGTAAATATGTCGTGATAGCTGTTGAAGACTGGTAAAGAAATGAGAGTTTATCGGTTTGTTGATGTGCTTAAGCTGTTCTTTAATTACAAATTTCGAAGTGTATCTGCGATTAAATTCATTTGATTTTTGAATAATAAAATTGTAATTTTGTATCAACAATATGTTCCTGGTTTAACCTGGTTAAAGCAGGGAATTTTAAAACGCAATTAAATTTTTAAATTACTTAAAAGAAAAAATATCCAAATTCCAATAACATCGTTTTGTATAGTCTTTATATTAAATGGAACACTATCCAAATTCCAATTACAATTTTTCTTATATTTTATTTATGGTTACATATTAAAAGTAAAAGCGATACGACGAAACCAAGTGTCAAGTTTGTAAAATAATTAAGTATGTATTTTTTAATATAATTTTATCACTATAATTATGTAATTATAATTATAAGGTAATGTTATTATTCACCGATACATAAGAAACAACAAATTGGCATGTAAATAAGTAATAGAAAACATAAAATATTTTTTCCCCACGCTCATAATTTTCATTACCTTGCTAAAATGACAAAATGCAGATTGAATTTCCTGATAATTTTTGCCTATAGTTCCCATTGAATGTAGAGCTAAGTATACAACTTTTGGCTATTCATAACGTACTTTTATATTTTGTAAATATAAGATAATTATTTATAGCATAACTTTAGTTGTAATCGATCATGTTATTAGTCGTAGGGAAGAGAGACAATTAGCTAAGTGACGTTACAATTTGTCTATTTGACTCTACAATTTTCTGTACTATGATAGAGACAGCATGACTCCTAGACGTGGCAGTTTGCTATGCGTCGTTTTTGATACAGCGTCTAGAATATTAACAAGTTACTTATAAAATATTTTATTCAAAGTTTTTAGATCACAATATAGTACAAACCCATTTTAGCTAATAACAGTATTTAAATATTTATCTCTTTAAGCTTCCAAGATGATAAATTTTAATATTTTGTAATATTTTTTGTTATTACAGTCTCAAAGTAAGGAGCTGCTAGTTATAGTCTATTTTTGACTTGTATTTCTGTTATTTTTTGAAAAAATAATGTACATCTTTAAACCCATGATGCGTCCTCGACATTTTGAAAGGAGCCAAGGTTATTTGATTTCGAAATTACAGTTTTTCTGATGTACTTGGGTAAAAAGAAGAGAAAATGCAGTTTTTACCCGTTATATGGAATACATATACATATATATTGTCTATTTTATTTCTGTTTTTTGCAACATTTAATCTTTTCATGTTTTTATAATTTCACGCAACAGTGATTTCGTTAAATAATTTTATAAATGTAGAATCTACGATTAAGTTTTTTAAGAAGAAATGGATCTTATTCGTTAATTAAGTAGAAATAACCCATAACACTAGAGAAAGGAACAACATAATTATTATACCAAAGATTGAGTCAGTATACTTACAGGTTTATTGTAAAACTTTGTACATTTATCTTACGAATATTAAAGTTTATGAAAATACATTTTTTCTTTCTTTTTCCATATTATTATGTTAAAAGGACTCAGAAGTTAAGATGCTGCCTACGCGTGCCCCTGCACTAATCCCCGTGTATTTAAACTTACTATCTACATAATATGAATAAAATTATTTTTTCCTTATTCTAACAGGGACCGGAATTCAGGTCATGTTTATCCTATAAGGTAGAGTCAACCGAATTGAATCCTAAAAGTTGTCATTGGCAGAAGATTATGTTAATGTGTGTTCAAGCCATTTGAAGTAGCCTCAAAGTCAGTGATTAACTTTATCCTAAACTAGCTGTTGCCCGCGACTTCGTTCCCGTGGGTAGAAGAAGATGTAAGTTATGATTTATACCCCTCCTGTTTTTTTTTCACATTTTCCATTGTATCTTCGCTCCTATTAGTCGCAGCGTGATGGTTTATAGCCTAAAGCCTTCCTCGATTAATTGTCTACTCAACACAAAAAGAATTTTTCAATTTGGACCAGTAGTTCCTGAGATTAGCGCGTTCAAACAAACAAACAAACAAACTCTTCAGGTTTATATATTAGTATATTATTATCCTAAATGTTATAGATATGGCCCTTATTTGTACGATTACTACTCCAGAAATATCGACTATCTACGATTTTTAAGAGTGGCTGAGCTCAAAAGTGGTACTTAAAAATTTTAAGATTTGATTTACTCAAGTCAGCACAAGTCGCCCCTGAGCCCCGAATCACCATACGAAAAATGATTTACAATAGTGTTCTTAGAAGGTACAAATAAACTTATTGAAAGATAACATTTTAAAAAAACATGTCTGTAATATTTATAGTCTGAACAAATTTAATACATATGTATCTTTCAAACTCAAAACATAATGCACTAATGAATACTCCAACAATTTCTATTGAAAACAAAAGCCCATCGATTCAACTCGAGAACAATGCCAGTCGGTTATTATTATCAGTTACCTAATTTAAATTAACTGGATATAAGTTAATCGAATTGATTCATGAAGCAATCATTGGTGCGACCTAAATCATTCTGAATACTTAATGAATTCGATTCCGAAGGCTACAGCGCGCACCTGTTATTGAAAATTAATACTTTAGAAGGGAATCGGTAATAAAAAGATGTAAGTTACGAGCGAATGTTCATGAAACCGTGATGAAAAGGTAAAAATTAAAGGGTGCGTATGAATGTTTGTTTTTTATTATAAGTGTTACGTACGGGATTAAAATCAAATACTCGTAGTGTAAAAGTCTTGGCAAGCCAGCGAAGGCCGGGTCGGCATGGTTATATTCAAGTTTGTAATAAATTTGATCAAATCAATAATTCAATAATACAAGTTCCTATTTTGAAGATTGAAACGCTCAGCTCGTTTGAATATCTAGATATCTTTTAGGAAAAGTAACCTCAATAAGCCTTCCAGCTCCATTATATTTTTTTTAATACTTTGATATTTTAAAGATATAGAAATCAAAATGAAACGGGATGTAAGATTCCTGTTTCCACTTAAAACTTGGACCATCGATCCACACCGGCGTGCACCGCTGATATTAAACGTTTAAACTGCAAAGCAGACGAGCGTGGTATTGAAAAATTTCTGATATTTTATGATTTATCACTACTTGATGTAATATATGGGGATCCCACTATGCCATGGGCCACTTTTGGTGGCCTAGTGGATTTTGGAAGGCTTGTTATGCTTTTTGACGGGCTATCAAAGGATTGGGTAAGGAAACTGATTTTAAGCATAGATGATATATAGGTTACATTAGGTACTCATTCCAAAGCATTCAGTATTTTGGGGAACATTAGCAGTCTTGTGCATTATTTGAGTTTGAGAACACGACGTGAAGAATTGTATTTTTTGGAAAAATGTTTGATGATTTTTGACCAGAGTTAAGTAAAAAGGTCTTACCAAGTACAAACAAAACACGGCATTTTATAAGCAGGTAGCGTCGTTCTATTATCTCACTTGAAAATTTTGTGGTTTTAATTGATTTAATCTATTTTAAATGTTTGTATTAATACTGAGAAAACAAGCAGTTACTTAAAAACTTAATTATTGAATAACAAGCAGACTGATATTACAGCGTCAAAGCTGTATTCGCTAAGACGATTCTTTATCTACCCGCAGTTTTTCAACTACCCCTAAATGCATGTTACACATTCCTTATTAATTTACGAAAACCATGATATCATTATAATAACACATTAAGCAGAACAGGGAAATCTCGTATTTTTTCTTTATGTATTTAGACTTCTTATACATGATCAATTTAAAATCAGGGACTAAATGCTAAGGTATATATATCAGGAAATTATAAGGTGATGCAGAGACAACAATAAGTAGGTGTTTATCATAGCATTGCAATTCAGGTAAAGTTTTTACAAAACATCAATTGTTCTTAGTAACAAGAATACCCGCAAAAATCAGTAAAGGTAACCGCTGAATACGGAGAGGCGGTGCAGCTGTCAGTTCCCACACATAAACGGCTATTTGTCGAATTTATAGGCTTTCTAACTGAATGGCCTGCAGGTGTCAATAATAGCTTTTAAAGGTAACATTTTCCGGTAAACGAAACTCGTCGTAAATTAAACGTGTCTGTGTTTACCGGTAAACACAGACAGAAGTAACAGAGTGCAGTTTATTTTTGAAACAGGTAAAACAAAGAATTTACGATTTGCAATTACAAAAATTATATTTGAAATGATATGTGTTAAAATTTTTGTATAGAAAATCAGCTTGGATATAACCTGGCTTTGAATCTATTGAAATTAACTATGTGAAGGAAAGCCTCTTGTTACCTGAGAATTTCTCACCATATTTTAAAGAGACTCCGCGATATACCATGAAATGCGCCCTATCCACAAATGCAATACTACTACTTTCAACATGACCACAATATATATTTCTTAATTTTAATCATGGGTATAATAAAAAAAATCGTTAAATACCAGTCTTCGGCAAGCAAGTTGGGCGTGCTTGCTGACAGGAGACAGAGAAGACATTTATTTATTTATATAGGTTTACCAACAGCTTCTGTGTACAGTAATGCTTATGTATATTAATAATTATGTCTAAGATTTACACAGTCGCCAATTACTGGTTAACCAGCATTTACAAACGAAGTGATAAGTGCTAGAAAGACATGAATGTGGTTCAACACCAATCGCCACTGACTTCTCATGTCAAGCCTGTGGTAAGATGTCGCTCTCGCATCGGTCTGTTTAGTCACCAAAAGCGTTGTCGTACAGACACTACCCCATAAATCGACTGCAATAGACATAAAGGTCGTTACGGAATAAAAAAAATCTTTTCATTACACACTTTTTTCTAGCTGGTAACAAAAAGCACAGAAACACGGTATGTTACCTTGCGGAACAATTAAAATAAATACCACACAATAAGCTTATATGTATTTTCAGATTATCTAGTCATAATTTAGTGTCTGTTATTACCGTATAAATAATGATTCGTCCGCAACAACATTTAGTCATCCACGAATTGCATTGACGCGGTTTGCGGGTATTATGAGCCTGATTTTGAATATTCTGCGGTTAATGAACGTAAATACTGGAAACAGCATTCAATAACTAAACCAATTGAAACTCTCGACGATGTACCACAACAATATTAAATTGTGCCAATGGGGAATATGCACGTGACTTAAATATGGACAAAATATTTTTTTTTGTAATATTTATTGCTACTGAAAACACACTATACAATTATTTTTAGAATTTATTTTAATTTAATAATGAAATTTAATCATCAAAAAGTGGCTGTTTTGAAATTACCGCGCAAATTTTCGAAACGCAACACTATTGGTGGAACAAAACGTGACGTCAGTTTTACACGAGACGTCTGCTGTCAACAAGCTATTTGTATGGTTTCTTTTTGGAGGAATAATTGTTATTGTATTGTGTCGCTGTTTTTTTATCTTAAGTTAATAGTTTTATGTGTTCAAAATATTAATTAATTGTGAAGAAGGACTTAGAGAATGACTGAAACCGGTTTCGTAAAAGCGCAGTCGGATAATCTTCCGAAAATCAAATGTAAACAAAACAAGTAGGTAGGTAAAAGTAAGAATGATTTGTATATGTATTTTACTTTTTTGATATCCTTACTTACATTGAAATGATCTTCACAACAGTATAAACAGCTCAAACACGATACATTGTCTCTTCTCATCGCCTTGCACCACTTTTTCCTTAGATTTTCACCTTTCGGCATAAGGAATTACACTTTGTCAGGTGCAGTGTTGATATTATTTGGACACATAGGAACGACACAATATTTATTTATAATATGGTTTTTTGTGCTTTTCCATGGTAATTAAGTCGATATTCACTCACTTTATTTATTTTTTGGTAATTTTGTAAACCAATCACTTTGCTGTTGACATCGAACTCGTGTAATGGTGACGTCACGAGCAAGCGCGCCAAAATGGCCGCGTTTAAATTGATCGCGATTTTAATATTTAGTTTTTTGCATAATAGTTTATATTTTGGACGTGATATTTGTATGTTTGGTAATGTAATAACTAGTAGAAACATATAAAAAATAAAAAAAAAATCATGCATATTCCCCATTCATCATTTTGTTAAGTGTTCGCAAATATATTATGGATTTGAAAATAAATATGTAATAATTTTAATTCTGACAAAATGTAGATATTTATTAAACCAATGCCTACATAATGCAAAAAAATTCAAAAAAAAGAAAAGTCCCTGGCAATAGTCACATGACAAAATATCTTTAGCAAAATTGCAAAGATGAAATAGAGAGTAATCTCACTTGTCAATCGGATTTTCATATTCTATTTTCCCACCACCAAATTGATTATCAAACGAAGAAGTCTCGGTTTATTCGTCGGATTTATACGTCAATATTTATTTCAGTGCGCTTTCATTTACGTTGCCACTCGCAAATAGTTCACCTTTAATAGAAAACAAACTGAATTAAAATCGATTGACCCGTTCAGGATCTATGACGCCACAGCCTCTTTTTGCGACGGGAGTTAAAAATAATAAAAATATTACTATAGGTACTATGCAAGCTGTGTTCAAACTATATCTTAGGTAAGGAAAATTTATTACGCAAAATATTTAAGCATTTTAATTACATTTAAAAGTTCTACTTTTAAATTTCCATAACCTATTACGTCACCTCAATTTAAATTTTTCTTCATCAACACTAATGCCTTCACTCCCCTCTGCGTTTCAACCTAAGACCTACTTGGAGTAGCCTAGGGTAATTAGTACAATCCTCTTTGTTTACACTTTTTGTGTTGACATTTTTCTTCGTAAATCACTCGAGGGGACAGCGGGCACTAATTACCCTTCCTTTCCAAACATAAATAACACCTTAACACTTTAATTAAAAATGACTGATTTATTTACACTAGCCCCTGTCATCTGAGGTTGGATAAAGAAATACCGCAGTTTAAATTTCGAAGCTTTTTTAATGGCCTGCTCTTTTTGCTTTGTGTGGAATTTTGTTTTTTTTTTTCTGTCGAGTAATTAGCGTCATTAGAAATTAATCTACATGTTGGTTCGAATCTTCTTGTATGCAGAAAATAGCATTGATTTGCTAGCTCTATACATTATGATTATGCCACCGTATATTGAACCATATAGACTGATTATAATTATCAATGTGGACTTGTAGATGTTAATAATACAGATAAACTGAAGATATATAAAAAGTAAATAGAGAATCTAATACCTACTTATAAGTACGTGAATATTATGAGCCTTCATTATTTGAAACCAGACATTTTCGTAAGCTAATATTTTGCACTGGAATTACGTAAAAGCAAATTTGAATCCACAGCAATAATGTTTTCATACGAATAATTGATGTATAAAATATCCATTCAGTACGTCCAACGTGAAAAGTAGATTTTGGTTTTTGGTTTATTTGAAAACAATGCATTACCGTGTAATGCTAAGTGCGTTTTACACAAGGCATAAACCAAATTGCCCTATAGTTTTAGCAAATCTGAACACAATGTTTGTATTTATTACAGCAAATTTATTATAATGGAATTAAAATGAAGTACTAAGCAAAAGCATTTAAAATTTTCATCTGAGTATTTGACCGAAGTTGCGGATCACTGGTGTATCTCTGGTGAATGGTTTAGGACAACAACAACACAATAAGAAAACCTTGATTCAAATATATATTATAACTACATGAGATTGTAAACCCTCGGTAAGCTATGTATAGAGATATTTTGATCCCAGCATTAAGCCATTAACATTTTTTTGGAACATTTTTTTCAATCAAATAAAAATGCCGTATCTATTCACGGCTACTAGCAAAATGTTAAGAGATTATATCTAAAAGAGCCAGACCACAGTCTGAAACAGTAACACACTCGAGAGCGAGAAGTGAAACTAAACTGAGACACGGATGCACTATCGGAAGTTAATGAAAACTCCGCCTTTAGTGTAAGTAACTTTTGTCACGGAATTGTGTGTGTGCATTGTGCATCCATTTCCTAAACATTACAGTGAAGTTGATATATTTAAGTACGTATTAACAAAATTCAATTCATCTGTATTTTGATTATTTTTCTTTATGTGATTGTGTTATTTTTTTCATATCTTATGACCCCATCGTTTCATCAGGTTTGACCCGGAAGAAAGGCTTGCCGACCGTAAGTTTTTGTTGTTAAAACAATTTAAAAAAAAATCGTTGTAGAAGGTATGACATGAAACATTAATACCTTGCAGGTCGCACGAAGGTGCAATGTGGCTAAAAACCACTATTTACTAACGGTTAAGGAAAATATGTAAGGATTTCAAACAGGAAGAGGCCTGTGTCCAGCAGTATATAGCAACACCTGCAACACGCAGCTACAAGCATAAATAATTCAGATATGAGACACAATTTTTAATTATTAGTGTGAGGCATATATTCTACATGACAGCGACTAAGGAGTACCTACTTTCTAGAAGAGTCTTTTTTACAGGACGATTCAGCCATCTGTTCCTCGAATGCTTTGCTTCAGTGAGGGAAGATTGACAAGAGAAGAGGTTGTGATGGCTTTGAGACATCGATCCGGACACATTCCACTGAATAGCTTTGGGTTTATGATGCGCAGAGTCAATTCTCCCAGATTAAAAAGTCTTTTTAGTTAATATCTGATAATAGTTTCTCGGACAAAACTAAGGCCTCATGACCTGAAACTTCTAGACCTGATAATGGTTTTACGAACAAGGACCTGGTGTTGGCACTTCTAGTTAGATTCTACATGCAACATATCGTTACCACGTTGTCCGCGCCTTGCGGTTAGCTCGTCGCAAGCCCGAGTATGGGATAAACTGTTCAATGATAACTGAAACTTTACTTAACGCTAATGTTCACTTTCTTTTTATCCGATTTTTCCCTATTTCAAACTGCACCTGTACCGGATTTTTTACGTAAAGTACTTTTTTATTTTTGAATCTTGAAATATTTCAGACTTTATTCTATATTAAGTATCCTTTAGGCAGATATCAAAATAAGAACCGAGTTTCATTCTTTAAATGAATCTGAATGAGTGCAGCTTCTGAATACTGTTTAAAATAATATGGAATTAAAATAGTAGAATAAAGAAGACATTTTGCAGCAAGTGGATCGGCAAGAATCGTGAATATGTCGTCTTAATATCCGAGTCACGTGACTTTCAATATCCGGATTCGGTCGTATTTAAACGTTTGAAATCATTTTAAAATTCAATTCAGTTAACTTTTTATTGCTACATTTTCAAAATTTTAGAGAGATTTAATAAGATAATACAAATTAATTAGAAAGTATCTCTCTGAAGCTTGAAACCCATAAAGTACTGTTAAACTTGTTAACGAAAGAACAAAGTTTAGTCTTAGTTTCAATTTACTACAACTATTTATTGTTTAAATCTTATCATTTATTAGTTTGAGTTAGTCTCACTATTACAAAAATCAACTAATAGTTTTAGTAAGGCTAACGTTATCGTATATCTAGTAAGTTCACACCTGAAGCTGATGCTGGTGGTACCAGGCTGGCAGACAGATAGCGTTGTTCTTGATAAATTTTCAATCTGCCGTCCGGCGCTACTGCCGAACTATTAAATTAACCGAAGCTCGGAACGAACAATGACTTTCCGCACAATTGCTTTATAAATCTTTGCAGATGTTTTACAAATGATAGGGTTTAGGAAATCCTTTTATAGTTTCGTCGCTTAACATTTTCGTGCCGTTAAGTCACGGAATATTAATGCAAAATAACGTGGTGGAGTTATTTCTATGTTTATGTGATTTCAATACTATTTCTCTAGACACAAAGGTAAACCTTAGTATTATTATTTATTTTTAATTGTTTCATGGCCTACTTTAAGTATTATAATTTGTTTTTTAGTTTTCTTCGGTCAACCATTGAATAAGAAATTGATTAACATTAATTTTATTTTACGGAAACTACCAAATATGACAGTATCAATTATCTATAATTATTACACATTATAATCTCATTTTTATTCTACACAGGCACCTAAAATCTACATTATCTGTTGTAAATTCCAGCTAGAACAGAGTTAATCCTCTATCAACGCTTACCTCGCCTCTCAAGTCCTAAACGTCCAGAGGCACAACGTAAAATGTAAATTGTAACAAAAAAACTTCCAGACTACTTCGAGAAGCTGTTTTAAATTTAAAATAGAATGCATCTTAATTGTCTTTTAAGAGGAGACTACATCTTGTATTTGTAGGAGTAGAATTTGAAAGCTGGGGAAAGTGGAATGCTATTACAGAGGCTCTGATGTCCGTCCGTCGGTCACAAGGCTGTATCTCATGAAACGTGATAGCTAGACAGGTGAAATTTTCATAGGTAATTTGGCAGTATTTACTTCATTTCCTCCACAGGTTAACTTCATGAGAGTGCACGTCGTTTTCAAAACGTGCACGGGACACAGGTCTAACTGCCAACGAGCAGAGTCCTCCAACGGTCATAATTTTATTGATGGATGAAAAATATGTTTGAATTACCCATCAAATTATTTCTCACCCTATCAGTTTGGAGAGTCCGACTTACACTTGACCGGTTTTTTTTATATTTTACGATGACTTGTACATCTATTTATATAACTATATTTCGCATGGTGTACCTACAGTCCCCTTCACCTGTGAGTCCCCAGATCTCAGTCTTTCTCAATACATGTGCACATAGGTACGACTATTTTAGCAAAAATATTAATCATTATAGGCTTAAATATTTCGCGTAGTAAACAAATTAATTTGCAAAAGTTTCTAACTACTAATCAGCTACTTAGCAAAGTATTCCGCGAGTCTTCAAAGTTTGAAACAATGTAATGCAAAGACTCAATAGCCAATTAAAACTATAGTTTGAAACTCATCATTTAAGAAATATCTTTACAATTTTCATCGGTTTTTAACTTTACTGGAGACAAAATATTGTATAAATCAATCAAATTTATTAACAAAATTCAATAATTAACATTCAATCTGTTCCAACATTGAATATTTATGTTTTGTTGGTTAAATTCAATTCCATTCCTTTGTTTCTAATTCGTATAATTGCTAGCTTGTGAAGGACTGATCTGCCAATTTTAGCCCAAGCATATAAGACTACCATTTTCCTTTATATTACAAATCCAACAAACTAATAGTATACGTAGTAAAACATCCAAACTGTACACTAACCTAACAACAACAGTATTTTCCGAAGCATCCATCCAGAACCTCACATCTAGTGTTTCCATCCAGACAATAGCAGGAATAGCCCAGAGCTGATGGAATCAGCCGCGTGCATCGCCCTTAACGAAGCAGGGCGCTGCCAAATTGACACTCCTTTGTACGATATTGAAGATGGGATCCATTTTATTAAGTCCCATGTAGGAAGCTGAACGAGGTTAGAGGCAAGAAATAAACTGTTCGGGTTATATACGAGCTGAACTCTACTGTTACGTTAGCTACCTTTTGTGTTTTGGAACATAATGTCATATATTCGAAAGTCTATAAATAACGCTGTGTACCGACTAACGTAACTTAATCAAATTATCCAATTGTCAGATATTGAAAAAACTTGACGGAGTGAAACAGAACGAGAGTTGAGAATTATGTTTAACAATTAAAGAATACTTAATTATATTTGAAAAAGAACAAAAGACAGTCAGTGAAACGTTAGGGTAAAACAAAAAACTGTCGACAAAAGAAAAGCGACTTTGTATTCTAAGAACAAATGACGAAATTAGCCCATAATTTGTTAACTACAAAAGTACCAATATATTAATAAATAGAGTGTGATATGATCGAGCACGTACGCTTTAGCCATTAGTGATTTCTCGCTAGGAACTACCGAACTAATGTTGGATACGTGAGCTGGCCGCGCTCTGAACACACTCGTAAATATAACCTGCGCTACATGTTACATTTGCAAATGCATATTTTTTTTGTAGGTACACGAGTTTATATTTAGTTTAAAGCGACACTTTTGTTTACGTATGTTTTCATTTAAACGCTTTAAGTATACAAATGTTTTCATTTTTTGATAGGATAATTTGCAATGCGATCCCACGCTGTACGTAGATAGGAATCCGGTTGTATCGAAATCGTAAAAAAAGAAAACGCATACTGTATATTTCCAAACACCATGTGTTAATCATCATCTTCAGCCTTGTACCCCACTGCTGAAAGCTCAACACACTGTACCAAACACCCTGTAACTATCGCCATGCCAACTTAAAAGCATCAACTCATTATCCTCATCGACGTTTAGACCACATTAAATGTAAACAAAAGCCTTTACTACTTATAAAACATACAATTAAATGTAACCACAGCTCACGACGTCCTTACACATAATATACATGGCGAAATAATATTTATTTAAATTACAGCTCCCGAGAGCGCGTACCCTTTTCACAGCTGAATATTTCATGTAGCCAGTATTTAGGTTGAGACTTTTTTGTAGATACATTTTTTTGTATCGTCCCTAAATTCCTCTAGAGACTGTTTGTATTTACTTTGATGTAAGCTGGTTTTATACAGAATGTAGTTGCGAACGTGGTTATTTAAACGCGTATGTCTGCGTTCTCGCTTTGATAGAAGTTTCAATTCACGTCAGAAAATCTATCCTTTCATTTGGGCTTTTGTCAGTTCGCTTAGTTTTTTTTTTTTATATTGGTGTAGTGCTTAGGTAGCTGTAATAGTTGTCTTATGTTATTCTCCACACTTTACGGTGTTAAGGTTAAGACGATTCTGATTATGAAGCATGCTGCAGAGTCGAAGATTGTTTGAGTAAATTCATGTTTAATCTACAACATATTTAGCACCCTATTATGCAAATAACGAATTGTTCCACGAACAGCAAGAATTCACCTAATTCCCACATAACAAAGAAGTACGTCTTTAACTTATAACGAGCCTAACAACTGTCGTTTCTCACTAAACGTATACTTTTCTAATGCAATTTATTACACAATACTGTAATGTGCATGTACTCTGTAAATACGTACAACTGTCATTATGACAAGTCATTTCCTGTACTATGAACTCATGAAACAAGGCTGTTGCAGAAGAGGAAGCGAGATACAGCTACTCGCAGTATAGTGCGCTGTCTCGCTTTCACAATAACACCAGCCGCACTTGAAGACATCCTAGTATTCGTAGTAAAACACAGATATGCACATTTACTTACCTACTTCAACTAACATCGTTTCAACTTAAAAATTCAAAAGGAAATTGGAAATCGATAAAGAATAGGCAAGAAGGGTTAGGTACCGACTTGTGTTAGCAAAACACTTTTTATTGGTAAGTATTCCGAATAAATGGTACCTTATTTGAATAATAAAACACTTACTTGGACTTTGTTTTGTTTATGCTTACACAAGAGAAGGTAATCAATAACCTTTAGGAGTTGGTTTCAGATGAATTATATTTACGAGTGGAAGTCTGTTGGTAACGAAAAGATTAAGCAGATTTCTTATAAAACAAACATTATAAGAATTTCTTACGGTTAAATAAGTACATATATAATTTTGTATGTTATATTTAAAAGTGCCCAATAATGTTTTTTTTTTCAACCAACTTCTAAAAGAAGGAGGTACTCAATACGTCGTTTATTTTTTATTTTTGATATCTCTGAATTTCCGACTTAATGAAACGATTTTGTTGATTATTTTTCTTTTGACGTAAAATAGATGTCATTTAGTCCCATAAAAATGCCATAAAGTCGATTTTTTTCCGTAAAAAATATTAAATTATTTATCGCTTTTTATTCTGACTTTCGTTACTGATATTGTTTAAACAATTACTATTGACTTAGTGCTAAATTGAAAAGTTTCTTTGAGTTGAATAAAATCAATAGTTTATACTATCTTACCTTACCAGGGCGGCCGGCTGATGGATTATCCGGAGAACTATCTTGACGGACCCCTGACGGACACATCGACGATTGAATTAGACAAATCGTTCGGTGAAGTACGCCTTGGAATTAAGCTTTAATGTATTAAGTGGTACTTGTGAAAACCTTTTTTTAACATTGTAAGAATTTTATAGATTATTACTGACTCAAAGACTAAAACGAACAGGTTTGGTATGTAATGTATGAATTAGCTAGTGTTGCGAACTTTGAAAATTTATTTTATATTGACTATGTTTATTGATTTTATATACAATAGTTCGGACAATCATTATCACTATCGATAGCCATGACATGAACAACCAGTAAGTACCTACTGGAATCCGGAGGGTACATACTCAAAAAGTCTGCGTGGTCATTACAGCTCATTTCTTCCATTTGGAAAGAGGTATTTTCCAAATAGTAGTGTATTTTCAGACTTGTTTCTCTATTGCTATTAAAGCTCTTACAAAAAATAGGCATAGTTAAGTCCGTTTCTAGAGTTCCATTTCAAAGAGATAAACCGAACCCTATAACTAAGGTTTCGCTGTGTGTCCGTCTTGTAATGTATTTTTGTTGTCGCTACACACACTGTCACACATAATATTATATTTGTAATAAAAAATAAAGATCATGATTCAAAACGTTGCTACGCATATAAATTTGATAGGAGACC